>NC_059281.1:4709369-4829369 GCF_017591435.1 Portunus trituberculatus
GCCTTCGAGTCCGCCACGGTAACGAACTTCGAGGGGGCTAGTTTATTCACCATATTATTGACTGGTACTCATATTCCGCTGGATACATATGGGCTAACATGCATCGAATAAAGCTTTACTCGTGACATTTTGTATTCCACGTTAGCTGAGCAGCGCATAGGTAAGGATCGTGTTTAATTTATTTATTTATTTTTTTTTTTCGTTCAATCGCCGATAGAGATATAGAAATTGTCCTCTGATGTTTGTCAGTGTGCGTGCGTGAGCGTTTCTCCTGCGTATCTATCAAAAGTGAACTGGAAATCAACGAAGGAATCTGTGATTGGACCATGCTTCTAAATAAGACGGAAAAATAGGTGAAGAGAAATTAGTGGAAAGAAATTCAAGCAAGTATTGGAAAGCGAAAGTATAATGTGTACAGGCCGATGGAGGGACGGTGGGTTTCCGGCGGTATGGGGACGCAATCCACCAGTATATTATGCGCTATTCCTGTGGTGACGCTCGATTGCTCCGAAACTAGCCAACGGATATTCTCAGATATATTCTCATTGTGACTCTCACAGTTACTATTAGCATTTGATCTGAACCATACCCAACCTAAACGCAATGTAGTCTTGGCTAGTGTGTGTTCAAGAGTGATGGACACCTATTCTTCCAGACTCCGAAATATTTTGTCAGGAAACTCAGTTGTTTCATAGTGCTTATTGAGCATCGATTCGTGACAGCGTCACCTTTCTCGCTGTAATCAGTGACCGCATTCTCCCCTGAACAACCTTGATTTCTGGTTGCAGGAAATCTTGCAGGTGCTTGGAACAAACTACGAAGGTCACCAACATTCCGTTAACTTAGTTGACCCGCAGGACAAAACAACCCACACACAATGTTGAGAAGATATGTGGAGGGATGCCAAGTGCAATCTCTGTGGAAGGAGGAAAAAAAATATATATCAGGTTAGTATTATTAACAAGTAATACAGCAAATATTGGGTGGAATAATAGCACACAAAGCACCGTGCAAGACACACAATGACACTGAGGAATGTATCACACAATACAGCCGTAGTGGTGGCGTTCATATGCAAAACGGAAGGAAAAGATAGCTTTTGTTATCCAAAATCATATTTATAACGATATAAATTTACCGCCAGGTCACTGTTGGGCACCATTGACCCCAACGAGCGCCTGCACGTGTTCTAGAGATGGCCGCACTGCAGCTTATTACAACCCCAGCTGCCCATAGGAATCTTTTGTCTCCAATTTAATTTTGAGTAATTTCCAAATCATTCTTGTTTGTATGATCAGTAATTATCAAAAAGTCATACGACTCTATCTACTAAACCCTTTTCAGCTCACACAGTGGAGTTTTTGGCTGAGGTTAAGCCGAAATAGTAGCAAATACTTACATAATTCTTGTGTGTGTGTGTGTGTGTGTGTGTGTGTGTGTGTGTGTGTGTGTAATTCACCTCGGTCGTCTGCTGGTCACCCAGCCAGTCTTCCCCATTACAGAGCAAGCTCAGAGCTCATAGACCGATCTTCGGGTAGGACTGAGACCACATCACACACAACACACACCGGGAAAGCGAGGCCACAACCCCTCGAGTTACATCCCGTACCTATTTACTGCTAGGTGAACAGGGGCCACACATTAAGAGGCTTGCCCATTTGCCTCGCCACTTCCGTGACTCGAACATGGGCCACTCGATTGTGAGTCGACCGTGCTAACCACTACACTACGCGGTGTGTGTGTGTGTGTGTGTGTGTGTGTGTGTGTGTGTGTGTGTACCTAGTTGTATTTACCTAGTTGTAGTTTTACAGGGCCTGGGCTTTATGCTCGTGTGGCCTTGTCTCCATATCTACACTTATCCAATCTTACTTTAAAAGTATGCACACTCGTTGCAGACACTACTTCTTCATTTAAACTGTTCCACGTCTCAATACATCTCTGCAGGAAATTATATTTTTTTAATATCTCTCAGACATCTTCCTTTTCTCAGCTTTTTACTATGCTATCTTGTGCTTCGGATGTCATATTCTTCTCTCAGGATCAGTTTCTCATTATCCACTTGGTCCATTCCGATGATCAATTTATAAACTTGTATCAGGTCTCCTCTCTCCCTTCTTTGTTCCAGGGTTGGTAGATCCATAGCCTTTAGTTTCTCCTCATATGTCATCCCTTCAAATTCTGGAACCATTCTTGTAGCTATTTTTTGTAGCCTCTCCAATTTCCTTGTGTTTCTTTTTATAAGGGGTCCTCACTACTCCTGCATATTCCAATCTGGGTCTTATTATAGTACTTATCAATTTCTTCATCATTTCTTTGTCCATGTAGTGAAATGCTACGCCAATATTCCTTAGCAAATTATATGTTTCTCTAAAAATTCTATCAATATGGCTTACTGGTTGATTGTTTTCTTCCTTCGTCACTCCTAAGTCCTTTTCCTTTTTGACTTTCTCCAGTTCTACTCCATCTCCCATCTTATAGATTCCCACAGGTCGTCTTTCACTCTTTCCCATTTCCATGACATGGCTTTTGTTCACATTGAATTCCATCTCCCATCTTATAGATTCCCACAGGTCGTCTTTCACTCTTTCCCATTTCCATGACATGGCTTTTGTTCACATTGAATTCCATCTCCCACTTCTTACTCCATTCCCAGATCTTATTTAGGTCTTCTTGCAGTATTTCACAATCCTCCTTTTGCTTTATAACTCTGCACAGTTTCGTATCATCTGCAAACAGATTTATGTAGCTGTTCACTCCTTTTGGCATGTCATTAATATAAATGAGGAAAAATATTGGTGCCAATACTGACCCCTGTGGCACAACGCTTTCTACTGCTCTCCACTTGGACTTAATATCTTTAACTACCATCCTTATTTCTCTCCCCCTCAAATAATTTTCTATCCATCTCAATGTGCTTCCTTTTAAGGCACCCTTCTCCTTTAACTTCCACAGTAATCTTGCATGTGGCACTTTGTCAAACGCATTTTTTAAATCCAAATAAATACGGTCAACCCATCCCTCTCTCTCTTGTACTCTATCAACTATTCTAGAATAGAAACTCAATAAATTAGTTACACAAGACCGTCTTTTTCTAAAACCAAATTGGCTATTTGATATTAATTTGTTGTCTTCAAGGAATTCGATCCATTGTTTCTTTATTATTCTTTCACACATCTTGCATATTACACTAGTTAGTGATACCGGTCTGTAATTTAAAGGTTCTTCCTTCCTTCTGCTCTTATATATGGGAACCACCTCAGCTCTTTTCCATTCTACTGGTACTGTTCCATTTTCTATTGAGCATTTTATGATGTTGTATATAGGACTTGCTAGTTCTTCCCTACATTCTTTCAGTATTCTGCCTGAGACTTCATCTGGTCCCATTGCCTTCTCTTCATCCAGTTCCTTCATTAACTCTTTTATTTCAAGCTTGGTTACTTTAATCTCTTTCATATAGATTGTCTCTCTATTACTCTGTGGCCTCTCAAATTTGGATTCCTTAGTAAAGACCTCCTGGAATTTTTATTTAATAGTTCTGCCATACTTTTGGGTCTTCCACCATCCCGTTCTCTCCTTTTAACCTTTCTATTGTTTCTTTTGCCTAATTTTTCCATTTATGAATCTATAGAACAATTTTGGTTGCTCCTTACATTTTTCAACAAGTCTTTTCAAGTTCTTTTCCTCTTCCTTCCTCACCTTAACATATTCATTTCTTGCTGCTTTGAAGTTTTCCTTATTTGCTGGATTTCTATTTCTCCTCCACCTTTTCCATGCTCCATCTCTTTTCTCCTTTGCCTAGCACACCTTGCATTAAACCAATCTTTCTTTCCTTCTTCTTTAGGTCTATATTTTGGGACATATTCCTGACTCCTGTTTTGTATATTTCCAAAAATAAGTTATATTTGTCTTGCATTGTCTCTGAGTTTTCCATCTCCTCCCAGTCTACGTTTTTAAAATAGTTCTTGAGATTCTCAATATCAGCCTATCTGTAATTTAATCGGTCTCCTTTGTATGTATCGTCTCTATCTTCCTTTCCCTCTTCTATATCTATTTCTAATATTGCATGGTCACTCTTTCCCAATGGGCACTTATATCTTATATCATCATTCATTTGTATACCTCTTGTAAAAACTAGGTCCAATCTCGCCGGCTCGTCGTTTCCTCTGAATCTTTACTCTCTGGTCCATCATGTTGTCTATCATTAGGTTCAAGAATCTTTCTCCCCAGGCTTCTTCCCCCATAACACTTTCATAATTTTCCCAGTCCACTTCTTTACAGTTGAAATCTACTAATATCACTTTTCTCCTTTCTTTAACGATTCTCGTTAGACTCCTTATTGTGTCATCTATCATGTCTTTATATTCTTGATTGGTCCATGAATTTGTTTTTGGTGGCACATATGTTACAATGATTTTCAAATTTTCTTTCTTCCTCCCTCCTTACCTTCACACTCATTTCTCACCACTCTATGATTCTCCTTATTTAGTATATTCCTGCTCTTTTTTCATCTTTTCCAAGCCACATCTCTCTTTTCTTTAGCCTTAACACAAGTTGCATTAAACCAATCCTTTCTTCCTTCCTCTCTCGTTTTATACTTTGGTACAAATTTCATAACTCCATCTTTGTAATATTTCATAAAAATCTCATATTTTTTTTGCACTTGTGTGATTTGTAACATCTCCCAATCTAATGTTCTGAAATAATTTTTCAAACTTTGTGTCCATCTTTCTATAATTCAATCTACCACTCCTGTATGTCTCATCTTTCCTTCGCTGTGTTATTGCCATCTGCATTTCCATAACCACATGATTACTCTTCCCCAATGGACATTTATATTGTATATCCCCATATAGGTACACTTCTTGTGTTAACACCAAATCCAGTCTAGCCGGTTCATCATCTCTATATTTAGTATTTTCTTTCACCCTCTGTTCCATCATATTTTCCATCATTAGATTAAGGAATCTCTCTCTCTCCATGCTTCCTCTCCAACACCACTTACTAGATTTTCCCAATCCACTTCTTTACAATTAAAATCTCCTACTAGTATCACATTTCTTTTTCCAGTTAATACACTTTCCAAACTCTGTAAAGTATCCTTGATCATATTGTCATATTCCCTTAATGTCCAAGAATTTGTTTTAGGAGGTACATAGGTCACCATGATTATTAAGTCTTTTCCATCACTTTTTAACCTTATGCTTATCACTTCTGCATTGTTCTTCCCATACCAAACCTTATCCACATTTATCTCCTTCGTCATAATCATAACTCCTTCTCCACCTTTACCCTCTCTATCCTTTCTCCATATATTATATTTATTATCCAAATTTACCTTTGTTTTTTCATGTAATTTTGTCTCAGTCAAACACACTATATCAGGCTTCTCCACCATCACATAGTCTTGCAATTCTAATCTACTTGACAGTATCCCATCTATATTAGTATACAGTACGGTCCACCTACTGCTCCCTCTAGGGGTTCCTTCGCATTCCTTCTTTCCACATACCATTTTCTGACTCTCTCCTATAACTCTCCAAAAAAACTTTTCTTTTTCCTCTTCAGGCCGTTCATCATTTTTCCTTCTCACCTCATCCAACAATTCCTTATATCTTCTCTTCCTCATTTCTATTTTTTCTTAGTACACCTCTTTACAACCTTCTACCTCTCTTAATTTTGATGTTCTATATAAAATGTCCTCCGCAGATTGTTGTAACTTCAGTACTACTTTAATTGGTCTCCTTACTCCCTCCTTATACGGACCCAGTCTATGGATCTCTTCCACTTCTTGTAGGTCTTTTTTTTTTCATCATTTAGATTTTTAAACAGATCTCTTACCTTTTTTAATTCTTTGATTCTCTTAGGCTTATATGTTATATTTTGTTCTTTCATCCCAAATATTAACACTCTTTTTCTTTTCTGCTATTTCTCTTATCAATGTTTCCTTATTCTTCACAACATTAACCAGTTCCTTAGACCTTTCTTTTTTGTCTTCATTCAACTGATCTTTAATTATTTTGTGTAATCCAACCATCTCAGCTTCCCTCGACTCAGTCCATTGTGTTTTCTTCAGTTCCCACTCCCTTTTAAACCTTTCACTTTGCTCACTGATCATTTCCTTAAAGTCATCTTTCTCCTTTACAACTTTCTCCATTTTCTCCTCCAACCGTCTCTTATATTTTTCAACCTCCACTCTCAAGTGTGCATTCTCATCCACCAATCATTTTTCATTTTCCTCCAGTCTCTTGACTCTTTCCTTCAAAGCCTTGCGGAATTCTCTATCCTGCTCCTCCTCACTCCTCTGAACTTTTAATTCCTTCACCAACTCCTCAAATTTCTTCTCTAACATTACCAATCTACCTTGCATTGTTGCCCCTGTTAAAGATGGACTCATATTTTGGATGGCTACTTTTGGTTTTGCTCCCTGGGCCTCATCGGCATATTTTGAATTTGGTAACTTATTTCTTATGGGTCTATCCATTTCATTTCACTCTTCCTGGGAGCGTGTGGGTGTGTGGTGGTGTGCACTGGTGGTCAGGCCTGGTAGCTTTGTATGTCTGGTGGGATACATTGGCGGCTGTTTATGGCTGGCCTTTGTGTGGTTTCTGCGCTGTCGTTTGGAGTGCGGAGGTTCCAACACCTCCGAGCACTCTTATGTACACGCCACCAGGCTACGTTCACTCTGTACACTCGTTCACTCGCTCTGGTTGCCCTTTTGTACTAGTGACGGTTCTCACTCCAAGCACATTGTTTAGCGTGTGGAGTGTTAGGTAGACGGCACTCTGAGCAAGGAGGCACGTCTGCTCTCCATGGAGCATGGAGTGTGTGTGTGTAAGTAATTTGGTGCATGTAGTTTTGTGTAAAGGAAGAGTTTCCTCCAGTGTTGAGACACAAAGGGGAATGTTAGTGAGGTCACAGCTGAGGTAGTAAGTTCACAGCATCCCTGAGACCTCACTCAGATATGAATGAAATGCTCCTATTCTTTAAGTCCTTTATGCTCCTTATAACTTCCTTTTCTGTTACTATCTTCATTCCACCTATACTTTTGGTTTTGTTTTTACTCTGAAACCAATGCCTACCTATATACTATCAGTTCCCTGGTACTCATTGTTCTCTCTCAGCTCTCTGCAATACTCTCTTCTCTCCCCAAATTTCTTCTATCTTGTTTTAGGGAATTTGTTTCATAAATGATCTCGTCCTTTGTTTCATCACTTTTCATCTTTATCGTCTCTTCTAAGTTCCATCACACAATTAATTTACTTGCTGCCTCAGCTTTCTTTAATGATCTGTCATCTCTGATCTCCTTGTTTTTTCTCCTCAGCACAGTTAAAATCTTTTATTTTTAATATCTTTTTGTGACTTAAGTTCTTTCTTCAAGCCAAAAGTTTCTCTCACTTATCTTGTGTTTCTCCAATTCCTGTTAGGTTCTTTAATATTCATTAATCCTCAGTGACTACTACACTAGCCTCCTTTGCTTATTCCTTTTAGGTAGATTCTCTTTTTTTTTTCATTGCCTTATTTCTTTCACCTTTGTTTCCATTTCATGTTTTCTTTTCATATTTCTTCTCCACTTCCTTAATGAAGCTGTATAATGATTACTCACTTTTATTATACAGAGCTTTCTCTTCCTCCTGGTGCTGCCTTCTCTTTGCCTGGCTCCATTTTGATTTATAAGGGGTTGTTATCTGACACGCCAGTAACTATTTCCTCTTTCTTATCCATCTCTATATCAACATAAAGATTTAACAAATTCCTATTAACTGAAGCAAAATCTGTAACACTTTTCAGGTCCTTTGTTTCCATGTGAGTATAATTCATTACTCAATAAAATGAACCCATAATTTTCACCTAATCCAGTACCATCCTTCTTCCCTTATCGGAATATTGTTTCTTTTCTAAAATCCTAAGTCACCTATTATCATAGATTTTTTTTGCTTTTCCTCAGTCTTATTTTTTCAAACTCTTCCCTTATCTGCTCCCTTTTCTTCTTATATTTCTCCTTGGTAGTGTTGAAGTAAGCTACCACTAATTCTATCAGTGATCAACATATCAAATACTTGTTTAATGTTTGCTGTATGTTTGTTTACATCTTTCATGGTGGTGATCTTGTCCATAGAACTTGTTTCCACAAATGGTTTAAGTACTTTAGTTTTGGTGTAAAAATGAGTCCCTTGTGTTTATGTGCTCGCTTGCCAGTTTTTGGCATGTATAGATATCGAGCATCATGGTACAAGCAGTTCCTAACCTGACTCCTGCCTATGTAAAGTACAGTACTATAATATCAATGCAACATGTAATTTTCATTGATTTATCATTGGGTCTATAGCACATGGTAATTGTCTTTTTTTGGAGGGATAGCACATCGCTGGTAGGAGGCAACATCATAATATGTAAAGTACCTCACTGTAAAGGATAATGGAAAACACTTTGTTGCCTTTATATCATATATATTGGACTTTGGTGAAGCATTAGTTCTATAGATAGAAGTAGAAAAATAGATTCCACGAAGGCAGTTGTTGGACGGTTTAGAAGCGAGTTGTAGAGCAAGATTCAGCACCAATGATGAAGGTTTGGTATTGAAAGGGAGTCTGCACTACTGCACCAGTGTCCAGGAAGCTGGAGACATTTACAGAAACAGGACATTCTTTACTCCACTTCAACAAATATCAAAGCACCATTCATAATACACAAACATCTTAAACCAAAAAAAACTTCCTTAATATCACTCCCCTCACAAACAGGTTTTATACATACATGTATATAGTATATATATACTATCAATTTAATTAATATCACTCCTCTAATAACAGGTTTTATACATACATGTATATAATATATACTACAAGACATTCTCTTGCATTATGTATGAATATAATTTGTATAATGCATGATGTTCCTTCAACAAATATAATTTCATTTTCAGATATTTCCCTGAAATGCTTAAGCCAAGACATCTACAAGTTAAAAATGTGCTACGGAACTACTTGAGCGAAGGCAATGGTGCAAAGACATCATGTGTTACACACAGCACGTTACACACCTACATGCATAACAATAGTGATACTTTCATAGACCAAAAAATTTCAACTTGAATAAGTGTTGTTCAGCAAGGGCATATGAGTGAGAGGAAATATTAGGGATAGAGGGACAAGTTAAGGAGCATTATAGGATGAAGAGGATGGTGTGTGTTTCCTGTACCATGATGAAAGAATATCAAATGACAAAATAAAAACATCAGTAACACAGTTCAGTGTCTGTTGGAGGAACAAATGTATAAATTCCTTTATCTTTTAGCTAGCAGTTTCCATGAAACTACACTTCCCTCCTAGCATTTTGTTAACTTCCAGTGCAGTATTAAACCACTTCAGCCTTTCAGAGGAAGCGTGCACGCAGACACACACACACACACACATAGTAAGAAGCTGAGGAAGGGATGATGTGTAAGAAATATTAAAAAGTATAGTTTCCCGCAAAGATGTATTGAGACGTGGAACAGTTTGAATTAAGAAGTAGTGTCAGCAACAAGTGTGCACACTTTTAAAGTAAGATTGGATAAGTGTAGATATGGAGACGGCCACACGAGCATAAAGCCCAGGCCCTGTAAAACTACAACTAGGTAAATACACACACACACACACACACACACACACACACACACACACACACACACACACACACACACACACACACACACTGTGTAATGGTTAGCATAATCAGCTCACAATTGAGAGGGCCTGGGTACAAGTTCTAGGTGTGGCAAGGCATGTGGGCAAGCCTCTTAATTTGTAGCCCCTGTTCACCTAGCAGCAAGTAGGTACGGGATGTAACTCGAGGGGCTGTGGCCTCACTTTCCTGATGTGTGTGGAGTGTGGTGTGGTCTCAGTCCTATCTGAAGATTGGTCTGTATGAGCTCTGAGCTCTTTCTGTAGGGGAAAGCCTGGCTGGGTGACTAGCAGGCACCATGTATGTTAAGATGCATATTAACAAAAAGGAGTTAACAATCATTGGAACATATGTGCCACCAAAAACAAACTCATGGACTAACCAAGAATATAGAGACATGATAGATGACACAATAAGGAGTCTTACAAGAATCATTAAGGAAAGGAGAAAAGTGATATTGATAGGAGATTTCAACTGTAAGGAGGTAGACTGGGAAAATTATGAAAGTGGTATGGGGGAAGATGCCTGGGGAGATAGATTCCTGAACCTAATGATAGATAATTTGATGGTCCAAAGAGTAAAGGAAAACACAAGATTCAGAGGAAATGATGAGCCGGCAAGATTAGACCTAGTTTTACAAGGGATATACCAATTAACGATGATATAAGATACAAGTGCCCATTGGGAAAGAGTGACCATGTAATATTAGAGATGGATATAGAAGAAGGAAAGGAAGATAGAGATGAATCATACAAAGGAGACCGATTAAATTACAGAAAGGCTGATATTGAGAATCTCAAGAACTATTTTAAAACGTAAACTGGGAGGAGATGGAAAACTCATTAACGGTTCAAGAGAAATATAACTTATTTTTGGAAATATACAAAACTGGGGTCAGGGAATATGTTCCAAATATAGACCTAAAGAAGAAGGAAAGAAAGATTGGTTTAATGCAAGATGTGCTAGGGCAAAGGAGAAACGAGATGGAGCATGGAAAAGGTGGAGAAGAAACAGAAATCCAGAAAATAAGGAAAACTTCAAAACAGCAAGAAATGAATATGCTAAGGTGAGAAAGGAAGAAGAAAAGAACTATGAAAAGGACATTGTCGAAAATGTAAGGAACAACCAAAATTGTTCTACAGATTCATAAATGGAAAAATAAGACAAAAAGAAACAATAGAAAGGTTAAAAGGAGAGAACGGAATGGTGGAAGACCCAAAAGTATGGCAGAACTGTTAAATAGTAAATTTCATGAGGTCTTTACTAAGGAATCCAAATTTGAAAGACCACAGGGTAATAGAGAGACTGTCTATATGAAAGAGATTAAAGTAACCAAGCTTGAAATAAAAAGTTGATGACGGAATTGGATGAGGAAAAGGCAATGGGACCGGATGAAGTCTCAGGCAGAATACTGAAAGAATGTAGGGAAGAACTAGCAAGTCCAATATACAACATCATAAAATGCTCAATAGAAAATGGAACAGTGCCAGTGGAGTGGAAAAGAGCTGAGGTGGTTCCCATATATAAGAGCGGAAGGAAGGAAGAACCTTTAAATTACAGGCCGGTATCACTAACTAGTGTAATATGCAAGATGTGTGAAAAGTAATAAAGAAGCAATGGATCGAGTTTCTTGAAGACAACAAAATATTATCAAATAGCCAATTTGGTTTTAGAAAAGGTCGGTCATGTGTGACAAATTTATTGAGTTTCTACTCTAGAATAGTTGATAAAGTACAAGAGAGAGAGGATGGATTGACTGTATTTATTTAGATCTAAAAAAGGCTTTTGATAAAGTGCCACATGAAAGATTACTATGGAAGTTAGAGGAGAAGGGTGGCTTAAAAGGAAGCACATTGAGATGGATGAAGAATTACTTAAGGGGGAGAGAAATAAGGACGATAGTTAAAGATATGAAGTCCAAGTGGAGAACAGTAGACAGCGGAGTGCCACAGGGGTCAGTATTGGCACCAATACTTTTTCTCGTATATATAAATGACATGCCAGAGGGAGTGAACAGCTACATAAATCTGTTTTGGACGATGCGAAACTGTGCAGAGTCATTAAACAAAAAGAGGATTGTGAAATACTACAGGAAGACTTAAACAAGATCTGGAAATGGAGCAAAAAATGGGAGATGGAATTCAATGTGGACAAAAGCCATGTCATGGAAATGGGAAAAAGTGAAAGACGACCAGTGGGAATCTATAAGATGGGAGATGGAGTAGAACTAGAAAAAGTAAAAAAGGAAAAGGACTTGGGAGTGACAATGGAAGAAAATAATCAACCGGTTAGCCATATTGATAGAATTTTCAGAGAGACGTATAATTTGCTAAGGAATATTGGAGTAGCATTTCACTATATGGACAAGGAAATGATGAAGAAATTGATAAGTACTAAAATAAGACCTAGATTGGAATATGCAGGAGTTGTGTGGACTCCCCATAAAAAGAAACACATAAGAAAATTGGAGAGACTACAAAAAATGGCTACAAGAATGGTTCCAGAATTTAAAGGGATGGCATATGAGGAGAGACTAAAGGCAATGGATCTACCAACCTTGGAGCAGAGAAGAGAGAGGGATCTGATACAAGTTTATAAATTGATTAACGGAATGGATGAAGTGGATAATGAGAAACTGATCCTGAGAGAAGAATATGACTTTAGAAGCACAAGATTGCATAGTAAGAAACTAAGGAAGGGACGATGTCTGAGAGATGTTAAAAAATTTAGTTTCCCGCAAAGATGTGTTGAGACTTGGAACAGTTTGAGTGAGGAAGTGGTATCAGCAAAGAGTGTACATAGTTTTAAACAAAAATTGGATAAGTGTAGTTATGGAGACGGGACCACACGAGCATAAAGCCCAGGCCCTGTAAAACTACAACTAGGTAAATACACACACACACAAGATCGCATAGTAAAAAGCTGAGAAAGGGAAGATGTCTGAGAGATACAAAAAAATATAGTTTCCCGCAGAGATGTATTGAGACGTGGAACAGTTTAGATGAAGAAGTAGTGTCTGCAACAAGTGTGCACACTTTTAAAGTAAGATTGGATAAGTGTAGATATGAGACGGAGCCACACGAGCATAAAGCCCAGGCCCTGTAAAACTACAACTAGGTAAATACACACACACACAAAGACATGATAGATGACACAATAAGGAGTCTAATGAGAATCGTTAAAGAAAGGAGAAAAGTGATATTAGTAGGAGATTTCAACTGTAAAGAAGTGGACTGGGAAAATTATGAAAGTGGTATGGGAGAAGCCTGGGGAGAAAGATTCTTGAACCTAATGATAGACAATATGATGGACCAGAGAGTAAAGGAATGCACAAGATTCAGAGGAAACGACGAGAGATTGGACCTAGTTTTACAAGGGTATACAAATGAATGATGATATAAGATATAAGTGCCCATTGGGAAAGAGTGACCATGCAATATTAGAAATAGATATAGAAGAGGGAAAGGAAGATAGAGACGATTCATACAAAGGAGACCGATTAAATTACAGAAAGGCTGATATTGAGAATCTCAAGAACTGTTTTAAAAACGTAGACTGGGAGATGGAAAACTCAGAGACAATGCAAGACAAATATAACTTATTTTTGGAAATATACAAAACAGGAGTCAGGGAATATGTCCCAAAATATAGACCTAAAGAAGAAGAAAGAAAGATTGGTTTAATGCAAGGTGTGCCAAGGCAAAGGAGAAAAGAGATGGAGCATGGAAAAGGTGGAGGAGAAATAGGAATCCAGCAAATAAGGAAAACTTCAAAGCAGCAAGAAATTAATATGTTAAGGTGAGGAAGGAAGAGGAAAAGAACTTCGAAAAAGACTGTTGAAAAATGTAAGGAGCAACCAAAATTCTTCTATAGATTCATAAATGGAAAAATTAGGCAAAAAGAAACAATAGAAAGGTTAAAAGGAGAGAATGATATGGTGGAAGACCCAAAAAGTATGGCAGAACTATTAAATGAAAAATTCCAGGAGGTCTTTACTAAGGAATCCAAATTTGAGAGGCCACAGGGTAATAGAGAGACAATCTATATGAAAGAGATTAAAGTAACCAAGCTTGAAATAAAAGAGTTAATGAAGGAACTGGATGAAGAGAAGGCAATGGGACCGGATGAAGTCTCAGGCAGAATACTGAAAGAATGTAGGGAAGAACTAGCAAGTCTTATATACAACATCATAAAATGCTCAATAGAAAATGGAACAGTACCAGTAGAATGGAAAAGAGCTGAGGTGGTTCCCATATATAAGAGCGGAAGGAAGGAAGAACCTTTAAATTACAGACCGGTATCACTAACTAGTGTAATATGCAAGATGTGTGAAAGAATAATAAAGAAACAATGGATCGAGTTCCTTGAAGACAACAAATTAATATCAAATAGCCAATTTGGTTTTAGAAAAGGACGGTCTTGTGTAACTAATTTATTGAGTTTCTATTCTAGAATAGTTGATAGAGTACAAGAGAGAGGGATGGGTTGACTGCATTTATTTGGATTTAAAAAAGGCGTTTGACAAAGTGCCACATGCAAGATTACTGTGGAAGTTAGAGGAGAAGGGTGGCTTAAAAGGAAGCACATTGAGATGGATAGAAAATTATTTGAGGGGGAGAGAAATAAGGACGGTAGTTAAAGATATGAAGTCCAAGTGGAGAGCAGTAGAAAGCGGAGTGCCACAGGGGTCAGTATTGGCACCAATACTTTTCCTCATTTATATTAACGACATGCCAGAAGGAGTGAACAGCTACATAAATTTGTTTGCGGATGATACGAAACTGTGCAGAGTTATAAAGCAAAAGGAGGATTGTGAAATACTGCAAGAAGACCTAAATAAGATCTGGGAATGGAGTAAGAAGTGGAAATGGAATTCAATGTGAACAAAAGCCATGTCATGGAAATGGGAAAAGTGAAAGACGACCTGTGGGAATCTATAAGATGGGAGATGGAGTAGAACTGGAGAAAGTAAAAAGGAAAAGGACTTAGGAGTGACGATGGAAGAAAACAATCAACCAGTAAGCCATATTGATAGAATTTTTAGAGAAACATATAATTTGCTAAGGAATATTGGAGTAGCATTTCACTACATGGACAAAGAAATGATGAAGAAATTGATAAGTACTATAATAAGACCCAGATTGGAATATGCAGGAGTAGTGTGGACCCCTCATAAAAAGAAACACATAAGGAAATTGGAGAGGCTACAAAAAATAGCTACAAGAATGGTTCCAGAATTTGAAGGGATGACATATGAGGAGAGACTAAAGGCTATGGATCTACCAACCCTGGAAAAAAGAAGGGAGAGAGGAGACCTGATACAAGTTTATAAATTGATCAACGGAATGGACCAAGTGGATAATGAGAAACTGATCCTGAGAGAAGAATATGACATCCGAAGCACAAGATCGTATAGTAAAAAGCTGAGAAAAGGAAGATGTCTGAGAGATATTAAAAAATATAGTTCCCTGCAGAGATGTATTGAGACGTGGAACAGTTTAGATGAAGAAGTAGTGTCTGCAATGAGTGTTCACACTTTTAAAGTAAGATCGGATAAGTGTAGATATGGAGACGGGGCCACACGAGCATAAAGCCCAGGCCCTGTAAAACTACAACTAGGTAAATACACACGCACAGTCAGTGTCATGCGGAATTAGAACGCCTGTTAATGTGAGGGTCATGTTGCACAAACTGACTTGCTAAGAGATAAAGAAATGGATGCATTTGTTCCTCTAACACACTATGAACTGTGCTGCTCCTGTTTCTGATATCTTTATTGGGTTTTTAATTAATTCCTACCATTTTATATTCTTGTGTTACAGTACAAACCACACAATGTCATGCAGCCTCTTTGTTTTCTCATGCTTCCACAGTGGTTGTGCATTGAATATCAAGATAAAGAAATTTTCATCTTTAAAGAAAATATCAGTAAGACAAAAATTAAGAAATTGTACGTTGATAAATTGTTCTGTAATGTATAGAAAATTTTCTTTATAGAAATTATCAATAAATCAAGAAATTGTGACGAATTGTTCTACATGTTTGTAACACATTTAACAGATACCATGACTCTTCCTGTCAAGCAGCTCAAGTCTTGTGGGCGTCTTTTAAGCCTATGCCACTACACTTCTCTTCCTCCATCTTGCCAACCAACCCTGACCAGCCCTGCTTCAGCCAGTTTGGATGTGACTTGACCAGCCTAACCCTTACCAACCTGTTCCTGCTGCTTCCCACCGCTCACCAAACTACCCCTATATTGTCATCCAGCCTAACCTTGCAGTATCCTGCACTGCACCTACCTGCCATGTAACCCATCCCAACATGGATACTCCAGGACTAGCTGGACACCCACAAGCTATGATCTCCCAACAACAACTGGGGGCCATTGAACCAAGGAGGGCAAGGAGGCCAAACACAAACATAAAGAAACAATCACCTTGCCTTGTATGCTACACCCCACCTCTACTTGACTCGGGCAGTTTTGACCAATGCAGATGCAAGGATCACTTAGAGCTCAGCTGCTTCAAGAAGAAGTGTAACCACTCTGAAGACAATGGAGAAGGGAAGAGGAACTGCCTGAGGCAGTTAAATTATCCACATAGAGGAAGGGCCTGACACCAGGAGGAAGAGCAGAAATGATGCTGTCAATAGCAAGGAGAAAGATGGTAGTGCTCAAGACCAAATCCTGACCTGTCAAGGACAGGTCAAGAGGAAGAGTCCAGGTCAATCAAATGATGGGGAGGATGGGGGACAAGTTGATGAGGGACAGACCCTGGAGCAACTATAGAAGAAAAGTTATAATTTTCAATATTGGCCACAGTGAACTCAGTTTTAAGAGGAGGGAAATAAGGTCCATCCCTCAGAGCCCTCATGATGATCAAGGGCAATAGAAGAGCAGGGGTACTGTGCCAGTGGCCCACTGAGGCTGTTCATGACTGGGACGAACCCAGCCTCATGTCCCATCGGTACAACTTTCATGCCTTGGAGAAAGAGGAAAGGAGGAGGAAAAGAGCCATGCTGTAGTCCAACCATCTCATCAGAACCTTCAACCTACACCATCTCGTCAGAACCAGACAGTTTTGCTTCTGCTCCAACATGTCTACCAATGACATCCTGCTCCATGTGTCCATCTCATAGCACCAGTTCCTGAACAGAGGATGCAACAATATCATCATCAGCCTGGACATTGCTATTGCATATTGATCAAGTGTAGCACTCCACTCTCATTACCAAGTTCCACACCATATCAGTGAACAGCTGCTCTTTACAAGACTCAGGTCAGTGCAAGCATCCCATAACAGCATCCTTGGGGGTCTCATTCATCTTCTTTAATGACCTGCAGCTCATTCCTGAGGCCCACACTTTTGCAGCCTGCAGCTCATTCCTGAGGCCCACACTTCTGCATATGACTACATGCCTCCCCTCCTCCTTAAGCTTTGCTGCACAAGGCTTTCTTGTTCTTCTCAGTTAAAGTTTCAAAAGCATCAAAGTATCTCACCCCTGCTTTACTATCACACTTATCAAAACCACAAGACCCAGGTCATACTGAAGCACTGAGTTGAACGGCAACCTCTCCTTCACCACACAATACAGCCTCCAAGCCATTGGATAGGTTGAACTGCATCAGGTATGTCACACACTATATTAAACGTTCGAGGGATAGCCATTTTCCATGCAGCTCAAGTATGCACCTCATGTGGGTTTCTTGCCCCCACACTTATAGCTTTGCCTTCTGGACTCATCTCACTGAAGACACCATCAGGCCAGCAGTTACCTCCACTACTGCCCATGCAGCATAGGTAGGATGTGGCAGGCCTGTATGCCACATACAAGATATATAGGAGGGTGCCCCACACTTAGACAGCCATTGATTGGTAATGCCCAGACAAGGCCACAGCAACCCATCATGCCTTTTGCCTAGACAGAAATGTTCCTCTGCTCCTTCTTGCTGAGGTACACTATGGGATGTAAACAGTCTGGTGCGACAGACAGGTCTCCAAAGCTACTTCACTCCTGTGCTGTTAATATCTGGCTGTGATGTTTGAATTGATGACTGCACTTCTTTTTCAATTAGTTCACATGTAGTGAGACACCTTATCAATTAGTTCTAATCACATATGTAGCGAGACAAAGATACAGTATGCACAGAAAGTCTTGATGCCATGGGGCCGGCGTCATTTCTTTTTGTATTAAATGGAGGAGGCTCACGACTTTCATGGGAAAGTAAGTTACTTTGATGCTTTTGAAACTTTAACTGAGAAGAACAAGAAAGCTTTGTGCAGCAAAGCTTAATGAGGAGGGGAGGCATGTAGTTAGCAAGATCAGAAGAGCAGTTGGCATGAAAACAGCAGTAGAAGATAGCAAGAGATGATGCAACATTCCTCTGGTGAGAAAGACAATGAAGACTGTCAGTCAGAGGAGGGGAGTTATGATGAAAAGCTTTTGATTCCACCCTATCTAATAAAACTATGTGAGTGGAACCTCCCCCAAACATGCAAAAAGTACTCCATACCAGGACAGATAAGGCCCTTGTACAGAGTTAATAGTTGGAGGGGCGAGAAAAACTGTTGAGACACCTCGGAACACCTAACTTCATAGAAGCTGTTTTAGCAAGAGATAAGATGTGAAGTTTCCAGTTTAGATTATGACCAAAGGACAGACCGAGGGTATTCAGTGTAGAGAGGGGTAACTCCAAGTGTCAATGAAGAAGAGGTGATAGCTGTCTGGAAGGTTGTGTTAAATTGATAGATGGAGGAAATGAGATTTTGAAGCATTGAACACTACTAAGTTTTCTCTACCCTAATTAGAAATCTTGGAAAGATCAGAAGTTGGGCATTCCCTGCATGACCTGTTGACTTACTAAAGGGTTGGTCGTCTCTAAAAGGACGTGAAAAGATGTAGGGTGGTATTATCAGTGTTAGAATGGAAACGGCAAGAAGTTTGATGAATAATGGAAAGAGAGTGAGTGACAGGACAGAACCCTAAGGAACACTGTTAATAGATTTAGAACAACAGTGGCTGTCTATGACAGCTGCAATAGAATGGTTGGAAAGGAAACTTTGAGATAATTGCAAAGAGAAGGATAGAAATTGTAGGAGAGTAGCTTTAAAATCAAAGCTTTGTGTCAGACACTATCAAAAGTTTTTGATATGTCTAACACAACAGCAAAAGTTTCACCAAAATCTCTTAAAAGATGATGACCAAGACTCTGTAAGAAAAGCCAGAAAATCACCAGTAGAATGACCTTGACACAAGCCATATACTCAACCCTCGAAACAACGGACCTCCCATCAAAGGATTTTGGAAACATCTACAGACGAATATTAAAATGCGCGCGATTGTCCATTCCCGGCAAATTATTGTCTGGTAAACTTTGTTTTCTGTATCGTTTATTAATATTTATTAAACTGACCATGCTCATGTCATCTATTTCAGGTTATTTGTTGTACTTAATGCTCTGTAATACTGCTTGAATGATTTCTTAATGATTACACAGTAGTATTTTACATACATTTTATACAGTTTTTTATGTACTTTTGCAAAGAACGGACTTTTGCAATCTACGGACAGGGTCGTGCACGCATTTGTCCGTTGTTTCGAGGGTCGAGTGTACTTGTGATCAGAGAGAAGATTGTGAAGTGACAGATGTTTGAGAATATTCCTATTGAGGATAAATTAAAAAAACTTTAGACATAGACAAGCAAGAAATTAAAGCTATAGGAGGGATTAGAATGGTCACCCTTTTTAGGAATATGCTGAATGTAGGCAAACTTCGAACTAGAAGGCCCTTTTTAGGAATATGCCAAATGTAGGCAAACCAAACTAGAAGGAAAGGTAGAAGTCGAAAGACAAAGTTGAAAGAATTTGGCCAGGCAAAGTGCAAGCACGGAAGCACAGTTTTTGAGAACAATAGGAGGGACCCCATCAGGCCTATAAGCCTTCTGAGGATTTAGGCCAGTGAAGGCATGGAAAATATCATTATGAAGAACTGTAATTGAAGGCATGAAATAGTCAGAGGGAGGAGGAGAGCGAGGAACAAGCCCCAAATCATCCAAGGTGAAGTTGCTAGCGAAGGTTTGAGAGAAGTTCAGCTGAGATGGCAGTGGTGAAATAAAAAAGGGAAAGATGAAGTATTCAAGTTATTGAAGATGTTTTTGGCCAAATGCCATAAATCTCAAGGGGAGTTGGAGTTGCCCAAAAGAAGAGTAGAATGGAGAAATGTAGGGAACTGTTTATTTTATACAAAGCTGGCCATGAGCTCCCATTTATTTCCACTCAAATAGGAGTTTGGCTGAGGACCACCTTGAAACAGTGCACTAATAGCTGTGTTACCCTCAGCCTAATTCCTGTTTGAGTGGAAGTAAATGAGAGATCACAGCCAGCCTTGTATAATGCAAACACCTTGTGTTTCTCCTTGCTTGTAGTAATTTTGGAGGTAGCAAAATAGTAGGGCAATTAGCCTTTGTCTGGTGTACCAGATGGACAGATCTCACTTCTTCTATATCAGCTAAAGAGCTAACTGATTTGACTTGGACACTGTTGCCTAATCACAACAGAAAGTAGAAGGTTGCCTGCCAGTTAGTGTTTCAAAGGCATCAGAACATTTTGTCTTCCCAGGAAGGTATTACTTACTGTACTTTTAAAAGTCTGGAGTGTAGCACAGCATAGCCTGTGAACCTTGTCTAAAGGTAAGGTGCGTCCACACGACGGACAAAATTGTTATCAATTACCAATGGAAAGCAGAAAGGCTCGCTGATGACATCAGAAGCGAGCACCAAGAGGTGTACCAGACACTGTCAGTGTTCGTAGCATCGAAACCTCAGACACTGTCTGTGAGGTGTGGAAGTATACGATGCTGCCAGGCACACGACAAACAAAGTCACTTGGTTACAGGATTTTCAAAGTCCGTCAGTTCACTAGTTCTCAATTGTCCTGTTTTTTTGGCCTTGTTTTTTTTTTTTTTTTTTTTTTTTCGTGTACCATGGTAGTGATGTACTGCACAAGTCACCCAAGTCCACACACTGACTTAAATGCCTGAGTTACCAAAGGACATCACCTTCGAACACTGTCCACTGGTCTTTGCCCTGTGAGCAGAGGTAAAACGGTGGTAAACAACCTCATCTGGTACCACTGCTTGTTGCCAGATCCACTTCCATCCTTTCTCCGCTAATGACGTCATCCTGCTTCTCCTGTGATATGGTAACAATTTTGTCCGTTGAACATTGTTCCACTGTGTGGACGCACCTTAATTCTTTCTAACTCTCAGTGTGTCCATATCATTCCTTTTTTTTTCCTGCTTATGGGAAAAAAAAAAAAAAAAAAAAAGGAAACCATAGTTTTTTGTTGTTAACACTTAAGAATAATTATTAGTACTGAAATGAATTTACACTGCATTCACATTGTGACATATGAATGCTATTTTTAAACTTGTTGGCATATATTTTCAAATAGTTTCACAACTCAAATAAGCTCTTGTCTCGACATTACAATAGAAGAAACTTTTACTTTGTTGGGGAAATAAAATAGTGTAGCCTACTGTACAGATAAAATAGATAATAATTACTAATTTAAGTGAATCTCCTACTATCTATTATTACCATGCTGTGTTTAGTGCTTTAAGTGTGTTTAATGCTTTATCTGTACATCCTCTAGCCTATGTGTTTAATGCTTCATCTATACATCCTCTTCCCTATCATACCACCTATCCATCCATCAGCTCAACCACCCCCACACTATCTATCTACCAGCTCACTGAAACACTCATTCACTGCTTACTACTCGTACCTCCAAGACACAAACTGCACAACTTACTACACCACCAAACCTTTACTAATGTATATAATGAACTAATATTTGGTGTTCCCATAATTTTCCATGCAAACCTTTCATCTTATAACGGTAGGAATTATTCTTGAGAAAAAATTGATGCCAATAATAGTGCACCTTGGGTATGACTGATGGAACCCTATTAGTTTTGAGTTAAGCACAGCAATGTCTACATAGTGTGAAAAGCAAAAGCTTTACAAAATCTATTTCTCTTGCAAGACAGACAAATTTTGCCCAAACGTCTGAACATTACTACTAAAAAGTGACTTTACCATGGCTACTAAAATTAATTATAATTTTGTTTTTGAAACCCAAAAAGACTTAGCAGAAGCTTTCTGTCTATAGCAACAATATGGTAGTGTTCATCATGGAATAACAAATACATGGAATAAAATAGCAAGAGTAGAAACATGCAAGAACATCAATGGTTCAACTGTTTACAATAGGGGTTCTCAACCTGGGATTTGCACATGCACAGGGGTTCATGAAAAGATTTCCAGGGGTACTTACATGGCAGATCTAATAATATCCTTTGCAGTACCATTGCATATTAAGTTAGTATCAGTCACTAAATTAACATTGTGTTCGATGTCAGATAACTGAGAGTTGGACAAATGATCAGGGGGTGTTCTTAATGGGAAAAAGGTTGACATATTGAAAAATATAAATTCTTTACTTAAAAGTCACTTGTTATAGTAACTAGAACACAACAAATCTCTGCTATAGTACAACTGCCCTGTCACCTTAATTTGAATCAATTCACTTAATTACAAAGATCTGAAAAGAGCACAATCAATACATACTGAAGAACCATTTACAATATTTTTATCAAACAGTCTTCATGAAAACAGAGAAAAAGTGCCAACACACACACTATTGCATACAATTGCAATAGCCTACTAATCACACTGTGAGGTGAATGACATGATGCCAATCTCTATTCCCTCATTTAATTACTATATTATATGATTTACCATTACTGAGGTGACATAATACCCAATCATGAACAACTATAGTGCTCACAAATCACTAGCACCACTATCTATTTATTCGTCACATTTAACACACCCATGCCTGCAATTCGTGTGGATTTAAAAAAAAAATTTTCCCTTTGTTAAATCACTTTTTACATGTTTCTCCACTATCTTTAGACTGTTTGGGATTTTTCCAGCACAAAAAAATTGAGTCACCACAGACGTATCCAGAGTTAATGAGAAAATATACACTGGCACAGAGTATCATGCACCATGTACAGTAAGTCCTCGTTATATGGTACATATGCGTTCCTGAAAACCTTACCACAAATCAAAATGACCATATACCAAACCCATTATAACATGTAATAATAGGGGATGTGTTCCAGCACGTCAAAAGTCACCCCTATAGACATGAAAATACATGAAAATAGTCATATAAAAAAAAATGTAAAGCACTGCACAAAAGAAAATAAACAGAAAATGTTTTTATTTACCTTTCACTCGCCACGTATTCTATCAGATGATGTCCCTCCCGAGGCTAAGGGACATTAGGGATTTCAGTCCTTACTCATAATATCCACAAAAAAACACACTGTAAGGATTTCACTTGTGTTCAGTGGGAAACGCGGGAAGAGACTGATTGTTGTTGTGGCCACGCGGTGTGGTGGCGCTATGGTACGGTGTTAACAAAACATGAGCGGATACCGTATCTGTGAATTTTTCGTACCGTAAATAGAACTGAGGGTAATAATTACCAAACACTGTAAGTGTGAATTTACCGGATAACAAAGTACCATACACAGTGTACTGTACAACTTGACAATATGCCTTATGTAAATGAAGTTCTATCATAACATTGTAATGCACAAATGACTAGGATGACTAGAGTGGAAAAAAAGGCCTGCTTAATATAATAGTTAATAGTGATTCATTCATATATGTAATGTTAACTGACAATCACAAAGATAAATATTTCATGGCAAACAGGTAATACAAAATATGTCCTACTCATCACTGAGTATTTTTAAGGATTAGGAAATTGCACATTTTCTGAGAGCTACTCACAGCTATTAAAATTGTAGCAAACATCAACTGGTACATCTTCCAATATATCTGTTCTTCACAGTAAAGTATTAGTACAGTAATCTAGCATATGCATTTCAATATTCTGTAGGTACACCATGAGTGAACAGCACTACCACATTTACATGTAGATAATAAAGAACTAACCAATTTCACAATAAAGCACCATTGCTAACAATTATTGATTTATAATAGAAGTACAGCCTGGCAAAAATCTGTATGGTAGACAACACATAGACATCTTGTAACCATACACTTACTTGTGTGTTTTGTGTTAAATAACTACTGTGCACAAAAAATCATGTAAAACTGAAATGTTGAGTTTCCAAAGACTCCCACTCAGTGGAAGTCCCTTATTTCATGGCTTATAAGGCACACATTTTTTTCCTAAAAATGACTTAGAAATATCCATGTGCCTTCCAAGATAAATGTGAAAGCTTAGCTATTCAATTTGGTCTTTATATGATATAACCTCAATATTCACAAGCATCAGTTACTTCAAAAGTATATCAAGGCATTTAAGTCAACTAATATGGTTACATTACTATAAAAAAGCAAATGAAGGTATAATACCTTATTACATACAAGTAATACATTCAAGATATTCAATTAATTACAATGGTATCTTGGTTGGTGCTCACCAACTTAAAAAAATATTCACTAGAATATTTAGTAGTTTGTGGTTGTATTAAATCACCGATGTAAAACACACTGCCTATATCATCCACATGTGTCCCAGTCACTGCTGTTTTAACTCAACAAGGAGTGCAGATACAATAATACATAAAACCCCAACTCACAAAAGTGGTAGTCTGTGAGAGTTCATGCATTTGTTATGGTGGATACATTATTAGCTACAACTCACACCCTTATACATTATTAGCTATAACTCACACACTTACCTTCATCTTGTCTTCCCCACCTATCTTCACTGCCCACCTAACATCTCCAAAGAAATATTATTCAATTTCATCTTAAGTTAAAAAACATGTCACAGTGTCTTAGGAGTGAACAAAACAGGTTCATGTTTACACTTAACCACGCATTGGGAAGGCAAATCATCTCTAATAGGTATTCTTACTGCGTGTAGCTGGACGACAGCTGTCATGTATCTACATCAATAAAATGTTATAACAATCTAACAAACTATGTAAAAATAATTTCATAGTAATATCACTTTGATTTATTAGTTACTTTAATGTCTTTTAGAGAAGTCTAATGAAAATAGACTATGTAAACCATTTTTATATTTTTACCATCACTCTTATTTACTACAGTCACTTTAAAGTCTTAAGTAAACTCTAATGAAAATAATAACTGCTATACAAAGATAATGACTATATCAGGCATGTTTCCTCTCACCATCCTTTCTGAAATCAGGATATCTCCCACAAGAATAGTGTCTTATAAGCCATAAAATATTATTGTAATTACCAATGACCAATATTCAGTGCAGAAAGAAAAGATTATATGTGGTCAATATTCATAAACTTTTACTAACCTCTAACTTTTCAGCATACATATTCTGTCAAACAGTTCTTTGTAATGGATTCCACTGATCACAGTCCTAATTTTGTATCCTGTCCTACCACTCGCTTTTTTGGGAAATTTTGTTTCCCCAGAAAAGTACAGATGTGAGGAATACATGTGACCAACTTCAATGCATATTCTATTAGCTGTAAACTTGATCCCATCACTTGATTGGTAGAAACATGGGATTACTATGATACAAGCCCTGATTAAATAATGAGCAGATACTGCCATAAATTAGCATCCCATTCTTGAAAATGAATGGGCTCTTCCCATCCATAGGTGAGTATTATTGTAATAAGTTATCACAATAATGATACTGGCTTATCAGTTATCTGATAATTGTCTTCCCAGTGTTACTGATCTATTCTTATTGTTAATACTTTTTATTCCAAACTACTGATAATTGACAATTTTTGGAACATGAGCATGTTGAAGTTTTAAACTCCAAAATGTAGTTATTTACTTAACTCCAAAATGTAATTTTCTATTAGTGGAGAGACAAGATAAACATTGAATTTGATTTCTATTTCTAAGATACAAAAATAATTTAGTATTTTCATTAATGAGGAGACAGGATAAAAACAATTTGATTTTTCTCTTCAAGATAAATATGAAAATAATGATTTATTATTTATCAATTTTCAAAATTTTATCTATCACTATTGTTATCACTAGTATCAAAATATTGGACTTATTGATTTGTTGGTTAACAGGTAATGTAGCAATCGCCAGTTATCGATTATTGCTGATGTGATTCGTTATCATTTTATCGGTTTTTGCGATGAATTTTCTGTTGGCACACAAAGCTATACTTCTCCATCACTCATTTACAGATGGACAGAGCGAACATACTTAATATTGCCTGTATCTGATACTCATCTTAGGATTTGCACAATATTATGAAATGATCATTTCAACATAAGACTCCAAAAGCTAAGAGTGTAGTATTCCACACACAAATCCACTGAAACAATAAATTATTTCCTTCATCTTGCCTTCCCTTGGCACATGCTACAAGCAAAACATTCCTGAGCAGTATTTTGGAATAAAACATTCAAATTCCTGAGCAACAGTGGTTCCATTCTGTGAAATTACATAACAAATAACTTTGGCTGGAGGAAAGGCTAAATACATACGAGTTAAGAATCCTTCATATAAAACTGCAAAAGGTCAAATTATTTTCTAATGCTGATATTGCCTTAAATATCACTATATTTTCAAATCATTACAACGCAAAAACAATAATGTTACACTTGAGGCACGGTATGCGAGTGGGGGGATAACCCTCAAATCTGGAGGTTTGAGTTGTTGTTAAAGGATGTGGAAGCATCAGGCAGAGGAAATCTGACCATCCTGATGGTTAAACTAAGGCCTAAAGTGGCCTGATTTGGGCTGTAGTGTGGATCAGACTAACTCTCTCTCTCTTTCTCTTCTATATGAAAGTGTAGTATGCCCTTAAACTCACCCCATTTTCTTCCATACCACTCTAAGTTCCATACTCGAATAAGTTACATTTTACACATTTCTTAAAACTATGTCTACTCACTACTTCTCTTGCTTTCCTTCACAGACATAACAAACACACACACATCTCTTTTGCTTCATTTCTTCTCACACTCACACATATCAGCTACTTACATACACACACACACACCAATACTATTATAACATGTTGTATGTACTCAGTATTAATAATGACCATTGTGATGCTCTTGTCAGTAAATCAGAGAAACGTATTCACTCTGTTGCTTACCCTTAGGAGAAATCAACTCACTTAGTTATATAACTACACTTAACCCTCAGCTATCGCGCCCAATTGGGCCCGAAATAGCCGCGCCATAGCCGAAAACGCGATGGCATGAAGGCGGTTTTGGCCAATGAGCGCTCAGATATCCCATGACCTCATGGCTGGGCTGAAGGGCGGGAATCCTCATAGGGTGGCCAATTACAAAAGAAAGGGATTTGATTACCACTGTGACCACCAACCTTGTTCATGGGTGGACAGATGGGGAATAAATCCCCAGTCAACCCTTATTATTGGGTTGGATGGGGATTCATTGGGTTGGTAAATCTGCTAAGGGCATTGTCCAGAACATAAAAGCATTGTTCCTGATAATGAACTTAAATATCTCAAGCCAATATATGAAAATTAACCCTAACACATAATTTTTTAACATAATACCTCTTCTACCATAAACTCTTTATAACAATGGGGAGTAGGGGGTGAATAAAATTTACGGACAAAAATATAAATAAATAAATAAAAATAAATAATAATACAAACCACATGGCATTACAGTACTACTACCCTAGCCCTTTCATTTGATGCATAATAGTAAAACATTTTGACCATTTTTATAGCAGTAAACAGCGATAAACTTTAAACTAAACTCAATTAGCTTGAAATTAGGGTCATGTGAGTTGTCCCTCTCTTGCATACCGTGCCTCAAATATTATTGCAAAAGAATATAAGTAACTCCCGACTTATGCGATAGATGCGTTCCAAGAGGCATCGCGTATATCAGAATTTGCGTAAAACAAACTTGTAATTCTCATAAGAAAAAATAAATAATAGGGGGGATGTGGGATGAGGTCAAAAAAATTTTTTACAAAATACTTTATCTATTTGGCTAAATTAACAAGTTTTTATTATTTATCATTCTAAATACTAAAAGTTTATTTAAAGTAAAGGGAAAAGCAAGAAATAATAAGAGAAAGCAAAACAAAGAATACTCGTACGTACGTAAACACAACACTCACTGCATCACTGCCTTCACCACTCACACCACAGTCAGTCACCATCTTTCTCTGAGCTTTTCCACTTTATCAAAAATCCACTTATCAAAAATAACCCCACAGTATAAAAGTAAACACTAGTAAAAAAAAAAATAAACGCAGAATGCCAATGTCTTCATCCCTCACAAGCACTCGCCGTCGCTGTCCACTCTCTGGCGCACAGTTTGAAATTGCATCTGACGCTCAGTTTGAAAATGCAGTTGGGCCAAACTGCGTATAAGCAATCCGATCGCACAAATTTAATTAATTATGATATTTTTTCAGTCGCGTATTAACAAACACGTATATTAAACATGTATAAATCAAGAGTTACCAGTACCTGATTATTGGAAAATAATATCTGAAAGTTGTATGATGCAATTTGACACAATTCCTTCAATTCACAACCAATTTGCCAAAATAGAACTCCACTGAAGTAGTGGTGTTCCAGAAATGAGAAAATACTGAATATGGATAGAGAACTTTGGATCTTAAGCATTCGAGATAAGGGATTCTAAACATGTTTTGTGAAACTGAATTACCTTAACTTTACTTTATCACAATGACTTTCAACATAATAAAAATTTGTGCACAGCTGACATAAGTAGCACAGTGTGAAGTTGTGTTTCAAAGCAAGCTGCACAAAGCTTGCAAATGCTTTCATGCTAGTGGATTATATGATATGTAAGTTCCCTTATAAAAAAAAAAGAGGAACAAATCCTTAACATTATATTGAGAAATAAGTGCTCATCTGTTGAATATCAATAAGGTGATAACAAAAAAGTGATTAGCAATCATGTAGATATAGAAGTGTTTCCTTGAATGAGTGATTCCTTTATACACTAAGTGTCATACATTAAGTATCATACGAGACTTACTTCATTCACACTTGCAGCTAAAACATGTGGAGTTGGAAGTTGTTAATTCTATTTTCTAAAGTTACATTCAATACTGTAAAGAATAACAAAATTAGGCATTTGGATTTTTGCTAAACTGAAAAATACAAAATATATAATAGTGATCACCTACATGGAAGCCACAGTGTCATTATGATATGTGTTTGTTTTAACTACATAAAACTTCAGCATAGGCATACAAAATACAACATATTTACATTGCAGCTACACTTGCATGAAACTCTGGCTTGGAATAGTCATGAGTTATCTTTTTCTCATGTTCAAAGTACTGGTGTCAAATATGCTTGTCACCATGAGATTCACGTTTAAGGTGGTAACACTGGCATGGATGAAGTTTAAAGCTGCAGTCTTTCCCTTTCTACAACTTTT
The DNA here is from genome assembly GCF_017591435.1 of Portunus trituberculatus. NCBI lineage: Eukaryota > Metazoa > Arthropoda > Malacostraca > Decapoda > Portunidae > Portunus > Portunus trituberculatus. Next base: position 4,738,513 of record NC_059281.1, read on the forward strand.
ATACAATTATCAGTCAACAAATTTCACAATGTACTCAGCTATTATCAAACAATTCATATCTCCATTTTGTCCTCCATTTTTCTTATCTGCATAGCTGTTTAGAAGCAACGGACTAAACCCTTACTGACCACACAACAGCATGCACTGCACCTATGTCTCCTTCCAAGAACATCAACCTTTTTCTTGAACACAAAACTGTCAAAGTATTTTTTTCTAACCATGTTTTTTACATCAAAGGAAACACAAATTTTCCACTGAAAGTTCTTCAAAATTCTATATCTTAAAATTATCACTTTACTTATCAAAATAATGACTGTTTAACTTTCTTCCTTAATCTATCCAAATAAATACATCCACATTACTTAATATCTCTTTCCTTAAATATCAAGGACAAAATATAGCTAAGTGAAGAACATCTTTATGTAATCTATGAGTGGTATATTCTTGGGCCTTTGTACCAAGAAAAGCTGGAAACAGTGCAGTGCTAAGGTTTGTTATTGCCAGTATTTGAAAAAATAAAAAAATAAAAAATAAAATAAATATATATATATATATATGTATATATATATATATATATATATATATATATATATATAGAGAGAGAGAGAGAGAGAGAGAGAGAGAGAGAGAGAGAGAGAGATAGAGATAGATAGATACTAAAATGCAAGGAAATCACCGTGGAAATCTTCATTCCTCCTGCTTTATTATTTTTCCAACGTTTCGCCTTACAGCAAAAGGCATCATCAGGGAAACAAGCCATTGCATGGCAGCTAGATGTTGGGTTGAGTCCTTCCAAAGCATAGAAGTAGGTGCTCATTCTTCTTATAAGAAGGCTGCACAACATCCAAAAACTGATAGGTGCTCCCTGGGTCAGGCAGGTATATATATATATATATATATATATATATATATATATATATATATATATATATATATATATATATATCAACCTTTGTTTGATATACCTGCCTGACCCAGGGAGCACCTATCAGTTTTTGAGGTTGTGCAGCCTCCTTATAAGAAGGAGTACCTACTTCTACGCTTTGGAAGGACTCAATGCAATGGCTTGTTGCCCTGATGATGCCTTTTGCTGTAAGGCGAAACGTTGGAAAATAATAAAGCAGGAGGAATGAAGATTTCCACGGTGATTTCCCTGCACTTTAGTATTTACAATTTCTGCTATCAACCTTTGTTTTATATATATATATATATATATATATATATATATATATATATATATATATATATATATATATATATATATATATATATATATATATATATATATATATTACACTATTAACATTATAAATAAAGTATTAATTTTATCTATCTTTCACTAATCTATTTCCACATAACAACCAGTGAAGCTGCAGTAAGGTTATATATACTCATGAGTATGATTTTCCTGATCTATGAGTCACCATGCAAACTTTTCTGGTCAAGCTCCAGTGACACAACACACAAGGTACTGCAGTATAATAGGTCTGATGGAATATGTCCTGAGAAAAAATACATGTGTTTTATGAAATGGACAAGATAGCTACATGCCACCAGCTACTTCCATTACTAGCTTTTTCTAAATTTTAGTCTTCAAATTCTTTTTTCCATACAAAATAAAATCAAATCAAACATAACTCTTCAAGTATCAAGCCTTATTTTTATGCTGTGTGCATATATACAAGACCTGAAACAAATATGCCATAAAGTTCAGCTGGTGTCATAAAATCATGTCAAACTACAAAAATTCTCACAAAATTAAAGAAAATCCTTTATCAAATATATATCAAATAGCTGCAATAACTCTCATATATGTAATATATATATATATATATATATATATATATATATATATATATATATATATATATATATATATATATATATATATATATATATACTAACCCTTCTTCAATGATAATGTAAAATAAATTTTTGTTGCCTTGGAAGGACTGAAGAACAAAATCAGGCCTATAACTCATGCATACACATGCATTCCTGACATAAGGGCAAACCACATACATGTATACTTGATCCTTTGATATCAACTATCATACAAATAAATAAATATGATTACTTCTTTCACTGCAAAACTAAATGCTCATAAAAAATTTAGTTCAGAACCATTTTCTCACAAGTGGACCAATATAACATAATAATTCAAGATGTCTAACAACAATATATATACGTATGGAATTTCAATGCAAGTGATGACGCCAACACTACTATAAGAAACAAAAAAGTTCTGTGTTCTGAAGAGAAGATTGTCTGATGCAAGGCTGAGCAACATCAGGTCACCTGGCTGAAAGCATAGCAGAGGAGTAACATAAACTTGTGGTGAGCCAAGTCTGAGTCCCTACTGCCAATGACAGAGGATTGTACTACTAGGGCCTCCTGGCCAGGCAAGGCACAAGGTCCCTAAAGCAGCACCGGCATGACTGTGATAAACAAAGCAGGCGTTGTGCACTATTCATTGTACATCATGTGGTGGAAACATCAACATTAGGAAGCAATATATGTTTTCTCAAGAGCTCTGTCTCCAGCTAGGTGCCAATTATGCATTTTGTTGTCTTGTCTCCACTTAATGAGGAAATCCATATGTATTTACAACCACATCTTCCCTCAGCAGCAAGGAGAGGCTGCCACACAAGACAAGGAAGATTTGCTACTGCTCACAACCATATTTCATCTAGGCAACAAACTGTCATGAACCTGCATGGACTGCTGGAACACGAGTCTGGTCATCAATGGTAACTTATTCCTGACCACAATGTATAGTTACAAAATAAGCTGCTAAACTTTGGTCCAAATTGTTATTCCAATCCTCTTGAGTTAGAAATAATGATCAAAATGGTGAGATCTAGTGAACTTAATACTTATAAATTCATGAGATTCATCATATACTAGTGATTCAATGTAATAAATAAATGAAACATCAAATACCTGGACTTTGGTAAGAGAAGAAAGTCTGTTGTGCTTTCAATACTGTAGTGTGTGAAATGGACTTGAGGTATGTGATGAAGCCCTGTGGCCTAACCAACTCAAGGCCCAGCTGTTACTTCCCACATGATGCACATTTGTTCTTCTTGTGTCCCTCAAAGGTGTCTTCCAGCCGGTGCCCAATCTCTGGCAGAATAAAAGTAGGTGAGACTTGGAAGCAATATATATAATGGATAATCTTATAATCAAAGCAATTTATTTTACTATATTCTACTGAAGACTTCTTGTAATTGGAAAACTTCAACCATATATATCTGGGATATGTCTTGTGCATAAAAATTACTTCCAACACAACAGACTCATTGCACTGGTAGAGAAAAATAATGATGTATTACCTGAAACTAAAGCATACCCACTTGTATAGTCTTAAAGAAGGGCACAACCAGAACACACTCAGTATACTGAAGTACTAAGCAACTGATCTAAAAATTCAAATAAATCTAGTTAGAGTCATTACACTGATGTCAGGTGCTACTTACTGACAGTGGACTGTTTACGTCGATCAGAGGAGCCACTGCTTAGCTCCTGCATCACTGAATGATCAAAAGTGAGTGATGCTACACGTAGGAACAAAGCTTCCACATTGTCTCCTGTCTTGGAGGACACTGCCCAATACTCTGCTCCAAGACCTTGTGCCACACGCCTGGCCTCCTTCTCAATCTGGTCATAGGCACCCTCACTCTGCATGTGCAAGGAAGGAGCTTTAAGGGAGTGTATTGTACAACAATCAAACAGCATTAAAATCACAGAAGATATATTTCTAACTCTTAAAGTCAATGAGGACCCAGCTTCCACAACATTTACCCTCACTTACCTAACATAAAATTTGCATAGCCTTGCCTCACTCACACTTCTACCACAAACCTGGTTCTGTCCTAGCATGTCACCTGTGGCATAACAGTACTGGCTAAGACTTAGCCATTACTGTTATGCCACAAAAATGCTTTAATGCTACTAACATTTAACAGTTCACCAGAATAAAAGAAGATTGATCACATTAGCACTGCTTGATTAAGAAAATAAATAATGAAGAAATACAAATACATACCAGTTTTGAAAAAGAGAATCACTAAACAAAATAAACTACAAACACAGCAGTAAGTATATAAAGATGAAGGCTTGAACTAAGTAAATAAAGGCTGGAAATTCAAAAACATCTGAAAACAAAAAATACAATAATATTTAGAAATACAATAAGAAACTAAAAACTTCCCCAAACTAAAGAATATGAGTATAGAATCTTAACCAAGATCTTATCTATTCAGTACAAAGAAGAAAGCAGCCTCACCATCAGATCTCGCTTTGTCCCCACCAGGAAGACCACCGGGGTGAGACGGTCTGCATTGGCCTGCCGTGCCTCCTCCAGCCACTGGGAGGTGTGGGCTAGCGTCACGATGTTTGTCACATCAAATACGATCATGACCGCTAGGAAACAACAACTGGTGGGTCTAGGAAATGTGGGGCTGGAAACTAAAGCTATGGCAATCTCTAACCAAATCTTAAGCACAAGGGCAAATTAATGTTATGTGTTCTGCTCATATCTAAGGGACAAGACTAGTGGATGGTTGTGTTGAGGAGCTAAAAACTAAAGTTACAACAACCTCTAACAACTGGAGGACAAACACAATTACTTTTGTGATATAGGAGTGCCTTGGCATATGTCCTTTTTGGAACAAGCCCTGCTTAGTACAAATATATCACCTCTGGTTACATCATTCATTGGTTACCCATTACTACAACAATTTCAAGTCCAGCTGCAAGGCTAATGTTTAGGTACAAATAGACAGATCAGTGTTTGATTTTATGAGTTTGTGTGGCTGCCTTATCCTCTTATGGATTACTGTGTCCTAATTTTAAAGAACTCTTGACATGGTTAATTTCCAAGTCCATGCAACAACTTTAAAATAATCATTTATATACTTTAACCAGATGAAATTTATTAAAGACCTATCTAAACTGCAATACCCTTATGACAAGTTTGCTATAGGATAGGTTTATATATTCTCTTACTTCCATTTACTCACTATATTAAGGATGGATCATCTAATATAAACTTGTCTGTATGCAACCTACTTCTCCTCAGCCAGGTACTCACCACTGGCACCTCGATAGTATGAGGCAGCGATGCACTTAAATCTCTCCTGCCCAGCTGTGTCCCAACTGACATAGAAAAGATAAGACATAAATATATACATGAAAACTCTTTTGCATACATATCCTTTCAACTTTAAATTTTTGTCTGTTAAGAATTATGAACAGAAGAAAAATTAAGTTGCTTTGGTAATTCAAATCAAATACTTGAATGTCTTTGAAGTTGAACTTTTCAATACTCAAATGCAAAAGTTTAACTTGGTACTCAAAAAAAAAAATCTGGCACTCCAACGTCTGCACACGTGGTTGTAAACAAAACTCTGGCCTCTCCCTTCCTGCCACCACCAGTTGTTCCGTTTTTATACTGGCAATACCGGTAATACCAGTAATACCAAAGCTAAAATATCAGTATTCCAGTATACTGGTGCACATCCCTAGTTCTGCTGTGGTCATGAGAACAACATTCTCCCATGTTCTGTCTCTAGTTTTTCATTTAGAAACTTACAATGGTACCAAAGAGGCTTACTGGTGGTGAAAATAAGGAATCTAGTGAGAGTGCAAGTGTTAGTGAGCTACAGCTCTTCTCTAGTGTGTTCACAGGAATCACACCAGATGTTTTCATGGATGATGACTTGTCCTCCAACGAATAACCTCCCTCCTCCTTTCCACCCTACTTCCCTCCTCTTCTACATTATCCATCACCAGCCTTCACTTCCGGTAAGTACAAATCAAGTTTTGTAAACGTAAGGTTTTGCTAAGCTTAGAACGAATTACCTGATTTATAGGTTTTGGTAGATGAACTTTTGATACTCGAACAGCCATGTGGAATGAATTAAATTTGAGTATTGAGTCTCTACTGTAGCTGCTTTGCTGACCCATTCTGAAATCATCCATGTTTACATGTCAGGAAATCACCAAAATTGACAATACGTAGAACTGCTAAGATATACATTTATTTTTCTTAGTATCTACCTATTCTACTGCCTACTACTCAAGCATGTAAGCCAGAATACTGTAGATGACATGAATTCTGCAGATGCCTTAATCTGAGGGAACAACGCTTCACCCTTGGGGCATGTGCACACAGAACACTGGTTTTATGGTGTGAGGAAGTAGTTCAATATTCATCTTGCCAGATATGCACTCATGCAAATTGAGCAAGTAAGAATGGTCCAGGTCCAGGAGAATCAGGACAGCTGGTAGAAGCAAGCTGTGCACATTGATACAGTCAAGTCAGCTTCCTCTGTGCATGCTTATACTTGTTTATAATGTGTAATTCTTGGGGCTGGTTGCTCATTGAAAAATAAACAAGTCTTCTCTTTACACACACTCTTATGCAATAAGAGTTGTATTTGCCAGGAAAAATAAAATTTCTATGAATCACAGCCACCACTGGTCAGTTACATCTTTAATACTCACATTTGTAAATTGAAGGGGATACCCAGGATATCAAATCTCTCCACCTCAAAGTCTACACCAATGGTTGCCTTGTAGTTGGCATCAAACACTTGGTGACAGAACCTGCCAATCAATAGGACACTATCAGTGTTCTTATACATGCGAAAACTAAAAGCAAATATGAACATCTGGAATAAAAGTGTTCAAAACAAGTGGGCAATATACATGAGGAAACTAAAGCAACTATGAACATCTGGAATAAAAGTGTTCCAAACAAATGGACAATAAGGCCCACCAATGACAGTAACACAAGGAAGGACAGACCATTGTCTAGGAAACCAAGGATGAGAGACTGCATACCATTTCTCATCCTTGTAAGAGAGCCAGATGTCCAGCAGTGTTTACTGTCATGAAAATAATGTCAAACCCTCCACCACACCCTGGGACACAGCCACCCAATGAGGATAAATAGCAGGTCCCACCAAGCTCTGCCATGAGGGAGCGCTTGTGTCTTTAACATTAAAGGATTTAATATATATATATATATATATATATATATATATATATATATATATATATATATATATATATATATATATATATATATATCATTGTGACAAAAATTAGCAGTATCTATAACAAGTTTTATAAAAGTACAATCCCCATTCATCATTTTGGTAAGAGTTACTTCTGGAAAACGAGTAACAAGGCCTCTTGAATTCAATCCACATTATGTAATTTTAGTCAACATTAACTATCTTGGTACAATGTAAATAAGTACTGTGTCACAACCACTTAACACAAAATACCTGCATGAACTACATGAATTTAACAAAAAATTCCATATCATTGCACTGTCAGCATTGTGAAAACCTCCAAACATGTTTACATGAATTGGCCTGAACTGTTTTTTCTCCATACAATTTTAACAACTGCACAACCTAACCTGCCCTTTATGACTGAACCAAACCTTACCTCATCTATGCAATAAGTCTAGCTTGATGAATCAAGTATGGAATGATATTTGAATAACAAAGTACAGTTTTTCCTAAACACAGTCAACTGCCAAAAAGTGATTACAGCAAGGAGTATACATACACTAGATATAAAAAAAAGAACAAATATAATGATGGCAAAAAGACCACACCAGCTAGCTCAGGTCCTGCATATCACATACACACCACCAGCAGCATGTCACCTCCCTCAGCCCCACCTGTTAACAAGGCAGGTCTTGCCAGTGGCTACATCTCCCAACACTATCATCTTGGAGATCTTGAGGCCTGCTTGCAGCATGTGGTCCCCATTGGCTGCATTCCTCACCTCCACATGGAAGTCATCATGGGTGTGTGGACTGGCCTGTGGCAAAGGGGAAGTGAGAATACCAGAGACAAAAGAGGACAGGGAAAGAAAAGAGTTAATAATAGAAGAGCTATATAGAGGACAGTTTGCTATGCAGAGTAACAAACACGAGTGATTAAAAAAAAGTAGCAGCTCACATGAAGACAATACAAACTTCAGGATCAAATTGTATAGCAAGATATAGGAAAGATGAGATGTGAAAGCACAAACAAAGCTCCCCTTCCTTATACTATGGTTAGGTAAACTCTCAATAGATCACAGAGGACTTTTGGAAGGTTGCAGATGCTTGTCAATCAAGCTGCACCACACTGGTAAGGCATAAAGGTATAAGTTAGGTTAATGTCATAGCATGGTTGGGAAGGATGTGATTTGGGGGACATGGTCCCCCAGGATAGATTAGGTTTGGTAAATTTTTAATATGAAGGGAAACTTCTTCAGATTTCAGAATGCCTATATTTCACCCCTTCCCAAAACCCCTAAGCTTGCTTGGAGGGGTTGGGGAGTAATGAAATACCATACTATCATCTGTGAAAAGCAAATGTGCATGCACACACACACACACACACACACACACACACACACACACACACACACACACACACACACACACACACACACATACACACACCGTCGCCGTCGTTGAGAGACGACAGCTCGTCTCCGGCTGCATACAGGAAGAAAGAAAATACCTATGGTATTACAGGGCCTGGGTAACTCTAAGTTTTGTGTCCGTAAATGTCCTACTGTCTCTTAGTGTTGAAAGTGAGTGATATGGAGAGTGATCCCTGAGAGGGGAGTGTGGACGGTGATCGCTCTGGCCGTAATCAGCTGACAACAACAAAAATGGTGTCCAGGCAAACTAGAGACTTCGAAGGTTTTATTACTACACCAAAAGGACTACAGAAACTTGACTTGGATGCAAGAATCCAGGTGCTGGAGAGTAAGTTCCTAAGCATTTTGGCAATAGAAGAAAAACTGGATAGAGTTCTAGCCGGGAATGATTCATTTAAAAAAGAGATCTACTTGTTAACGCTAGAGAATAAAGAGCTGTTGAAGGAAAAAGTAGAGATGGAGAAAGAAAACCAACAACTAAGGAAACAATGAGAAGAAATGAAGGTTAAACTCATGGAAATGGAGATAAAAATATCCGAAGGGGACTTGAAGAAAGAGGAATGTCTTAATCTAATGACACAAAGATGAAAGAAGTGAATCATGAACATCTGGAGGTGCAAAGGTCGTTTAGGGAGATAGTAAAAAAGCAGGAAGAGGAAAATAAAGGGATTACGCAGAGGGAAATGGTAAAGGCACTAAAGGAAAATGAGTATGTGGTGAGAGATATCGCTAAAAAGAAAAATGTGTGATCATAATAGGATTGGGAGGAAACTAACAGGAACTGGCAGGACAGGAGGGATAAGGAAAATGACAAGATTAAGTCTTTACTGAACAAGATCTCTGTGGAAGAAGAGGACCTATATGCTGAGGTAGAAGAAAGTGTGAGATTGGGAGCTTTTGAGGAAGGCAAGAATAGACCATTAAAATTGAAATTAAAGTCTCAGGTGGCAGCGGAGGCCTTGTTGAGGAGGGCTTGGAAACTTAAGGACTCTGAGGAAACCAAAACAATTTACATAAGAAGAAATATGTCACAAGATGAGAGAATGAAGATGAAGGAGCTAGTATCTGAAGTGAAGGAGAGGAATGACGAAAGAACAGAGGAGGAAAAGACCAAGTTTTTGGAGGATGAGAAATGGGAGGCTAAAGAAGTGGTGGATAAAACAGACGGAATAGGCATTACATGGAAGAACGAGACTAGGAATGGAATAAAAGTGACTTACACGAACATAGATGGATTTCTGTCTAAGAGGCTAGAATGTATGGATTACCTAAGAAATAACGAACCGGACATAATGTGTGTAGTGGAAACAAAGCTAAGGCCGAAATAAAGCTAGACTGGTTTGTTGTAAAACACTACAAAGTATGGAGAAATGATAGAAAAATAAAGGTGGTGGTGGTATAATGGTTCTTACTAAGGAAGATCTGATAGTGAAGGAGGTGAACTATAGTAAGAGAAATGAGGAAGTGATAAGTATGCTTATAACAGATGGCAAGAGGGACATTAATATTATAACAGTATACATACCACCCAGAACCAGTGCTTGGGAATATGAACAGTACCAAATGGTGATGAGAAATACTCTAGACAGAATGAAGCAAGAACTCATCAGAAAGGATATAGTGATGATAGTTGGAGACTTTAATTGCAAAGAAATAGTGTGGGAAGACTACAAAGTGGTGAAAGGTGGTGAGTGGGCAGAAGAATTGTTAAAGGTAGCAACAAATAACTTGATGGCACAGTGGGTGAGATCACCAACAAGGTGCAGGGGACAAGATGTTGCAGCAAGGTTGGATTTGGTATTTACCAGGGGAAATCTCTCTAAAAGAGGAAATTGAACATGAAAGTCCCTTGGGGAAAAGCGATCATGATGTCCTAAGCTTTGAACTGGATACAGAATTAAGCACGAATAAGATTGTGGAACGCAGGGAGGAAAAATTAAATTATACTAGGGCAAATTATAACCATATAAGGGAGTTCTTTAATGAAATTGACTGGTCCGTGGTATACCAGGAAAGAGATATGCAATTGAAATACGATAAATTTATGGATTTGTATAACTCTGCTGTGAAAAGTTTGTGCCATATTACAGAAAGAGGACTTTAAATAATAAACAGTGGTTTAATAGAAATTGTGAAGAAGCAAAAAGAACAAAGAAAAGGCATGGAAGAAACTTAAGAAAACAGTGATGTATTATCAAGAGAAGGCTACAAAACAGCAAGGAATAGATATGTTGAAGTAAGGAGAACAGCACAGAAGGAATATGAACAGAGGGTGGTGGAAAACTGTGATAGTGACCCAAAATGTTTTACAAATTCATAAATGGAAAACTAAATAAAAGGGAGGCAATAGAAAAGGTAAAAACGGGAAGAAGTATATGAAGATGCTGGAGATATAGCTGAAATTTTGAACGACAACTTTTGCAAAGTGTTTACAAAGGAGGAGCATTTTATGGGAGGAAGGCCTACGGAAATAAAGCAAATGCAGGACATCATGGTTACTAAGGAAGATGTAAGGAAAATTATAAGCAATCTGGATATTAATAAATCAATGGGGCCTGATGGCATATCTGGGAGGTTGCTAAAAGAATGTAAGGATCAATTGTTGAACCCCATATTTGATATTGTGGAAACCTCCATACGAACAGGATTAGTCCCGAAAGAGTGGAAAAGAGCTGACATTGTGCCTATATATAAGAATGGTAGTAGAATGGAACCGCTAAATTATAGACCAGTATCGTTGACTAGTATATTGTGCAAGGTATGTGAAGAAGTAATTAAAGCTAAGTGGAGTGAGTATCTAGAAAGTGAAAACATTCTGAGTGAAAGGCAGTTTGGTTTCAGAAAAGGAAGATCGTGTGTATCCAATTTATTATGTTTTTATTCAAGAGTGACTGACATACTACAACATAGAGAGGGATGGGTGGATGCTATCTACCTGGACTTGAGAAAGGCCTTTGATAAAGTACCACACAATAGACTGATGTGGAAACTAAAGATGATTGGAGGAGTAAATGATAAACTAGCAAAATGGATGGAAAATTACTTAATGGGAAGAGAAATGAGAACAGTGGTGAGAGGAAGGAAGTCCGAGTGGAAGAAGGTAACCAGTGGAGTTCCACAAGGGTCAGTGCTGGGTCCCATCATGTTTTTGATTTATGTTAATGATATGCCAGTAGGAATTGACAGTTATATGAACATGTTTTGGACGATACTAAAATTATGAGGAGAGTAAAGAATGTGGAAGATTGTAACAAGTTACAGGAAGATCTTGATAAAATATATGAGTGGAGTAAAGAGTGGCAGATGGAATTTAATATAGACAAGACCCATGTTATGAAAATGGGAAGAAGTAGATACAGACCAAACTGGGATTACAGGCTGGGTGATGAGAAAATTAAAGAGACCAATGAGGAGAAAGACTTAGGAGTAACCGTGCAAAACACTTTGTCACCGGAGAAACACATTAACAAGATTTTTTGGAAAACATACAACATGCTTCAAAATATTGGCCTTGCATTCCACTACCTAGATGAAGGAATGATGAAGAAGATATTATGTACCTTAATAAGACCCCAGTTAGAATATGCAGCATGTGTCTGGTCACCGCATATGAAGAAAAATGTGAAGAAGGTAGAAAGGGTACAGAGGCTGGCAACAAGGATGGTACCAGGACTCAGGAGTTAGACTATGAGGAAAGACTGAGGAAGCTGGGGCTGACCACATTAGAAGAGAGAAGAACAAGAGGAGACATGATAACTATGTATAAATTGGTGAACAAGATTGACATACTGGACAGAGAGTTGATAAAGGTGACCACAAGTAATTATCTCCGAGGACATGGAAAAAAGCTAATAAAGGACATCTGTCTAAATGACGTGAGAAAATACAGTTTCCCGCATCGTAGCATTGATAAGTGGAATAAACTGAGCAGTCATGTCGTTGATGCGGTGTGTGTCAATCAGATGAAAGAGAGATATGACAGGAATGGACAAGGAGACAGGACACAGAGAGCTTAGCTCGGGCCCTGTAATACACAAATAGGTAAATACAAATAGGTAAATACACACACACAAACACACACACAATAGACTGATGTGGAAACTAAAGAAGATTGGAGGAGTAAATGATAAACTAGCAAAATGGATGGAAAATTACTTAATGGGAAGAGAAATGAGAACAGTGGTGAGAGGAAGGAAGTCTGAGTGGAAGAAGGTAACCAGTGGAGTTCCACAAGGGTCAGTGCTGGGTCCCATCATGTTTTTTATTTATGTTAATGATATGCCAGTAGGAATTTGACAGTTACATGAACATGTTTGCAGACGATACTAAAATTATGAGGAGAGTAAAGAATGTGGAAGATTGTAACAAGTTACAGGAAGATCTTGATAAAATATATGAGTGGAGTAAAGAGTGGCAGATGTAATTTAATACAGACAAGAGCCATGTTATGAAAATGAGAAGTAGATACAGACCAAACAGGGATTACAGGCTGGGTGATGAGAAAATTAAAGAGACCAATGAGGAGAAAGACTTAGGAGTAACCGTGCAAAACACTTTGTCACTGGAGAAACACATTAACAAGATATTTGGGAAAACATATAACATGCTTCAAAATATTGGCCTTGCATTCCACTACCTAGATGAAGGAATGATGAAGAAGATATTATGTACCTTAATAAGACCCCAGTTAGAATATGCAGCTTGTGTCTGGTCACCGCATATGAAGAAAAATGTGAAGAAGGTGGAAAGGGTACAGAGGCTGGCAACGAGGATGGTACCAGGACTCAGGGAGTTAGACTATGAGGAAAGACTGAGGAAACTGGGGCTGACCACATTAGAAGAGAGAAGAACAAGAGGAGACATGATAACTATGTATAAATTGGTGAACAAGATTGACATATTGGACAGAGAGTTGATAAAGGTGACCACAAGTAATCATCTCCGGGAACATGGAAAAAAATTAATAAAAGACATCTGTCTAAATGACGTTAGAAAATACAGTTTCCCGCATCATAGTATTGATAAGTGGAATAAACTGAGCAGTCATGTCGTTGACGCGGTGTGTTTCAATCAGATGAAAGAGAGATATGACAGAAGTGGACAAGGAGACAGGACACAGAGAGCTTAGCTCGGGCCCTGTAATACACAAATAGGTAAATACACACACACACACACACACACACACACACACACACACACACACACACACAATGATGAAGAAAGTGATAAGTACTATAATAAGACCCAGATTGGAATATGCATGAGTAGTGTGGACCCCTCATAAAAAGAAACACATAAGGAAGTTGGAGAGACTACAAAAAATGGCTACAAGAATGGTTCCAGAATTTGAAGGGATGACATATGAGGAGAGACTAAAGGCTATGGATCTACCAACCCTGGAACAAAGAAGGGAGAGAGGAGATCTGATACAAGTTTATAAATTGATCAACAGAATGGACCAAGTGGATAATGAGAAACTGATCCTGAGAGAAATATATGACATTCGAAGCACAAGATTGCAAAGTAAAAAGCTGAGAAAAGGAAGATGTCTGAGAGATGTTAAAAAATATAGTTTCACGAAAAGATGTATTGAGACGTGGAACAGTTTAAATGAAGAAGTAGTGTCTGCAACGAGTGTGCATACTTTTAAAGTAAGATTGGATAAGTGTAGATATGGAGACGGGGCCACACGAGCATAAAGCCCAGGCCCTGTAAAACTACAACTAGGTAAATACAACTAGGTAAATACACACACAAACACACAAACACACACACACACACACACACACACACACACACACACACACACACACACACACACACACACATGAACCAATCAAGAATATAAAGACATGATAGATGACACAATAAGGAGTCTAACAAGAATCATTAAAGAAAAGAGGAAAGTGATATTAGTAGATTTCAACTGTAAAGAAGTGGACTGGGAAAATTATGAAAGTGGTATGGGGGAAGAAGCCTGGGGAGAAAGATTCCTGAACCTAATGATAGATGATATGATGGACCAAGGAGTAAAGGAAAACACAAGATTCAGAAGAAATGACGAGCCGGCGAGATTGGACCTAGTTTTTACAAGGGGTATACAAATGAACGATGATATAAGATATTAGTGCCCATTGGGAATGAGTGACCATGTAATATTAGAAATGGATATAGAAGAGGGAAAGGAAGATAGAGACGAATCATACAAAGGAGACCGATTAAATTACAGAAGTCCAAATGGAGAGCAGTAGAAAGTGGAGTGCCGCAAGGGTCAGTATTGGCGTCAATACTTTTCCTCATATATATAAATGACATGCCAGAAGGAGTGAACAGCTACATAAATCTGTTTGCAGATGATACGAAACTGTGCAGAGTTATAAAGCAAAAAGAGGATTGTGAAATACTGCAGGAAGACCTAAATAAGATCTGGGAATGGAGTAAAAAGTGGGAAATGGAATTCAAAGTGGACAAAAGCCATGTTATGGAAATGGGAAAGAGTGAAAGACGACCCGTGGGAATCTATAAGATGGGAGATGGAGTAGAACTGGAGAAAGTAAAAAAGGAAAAGGACTTAGGAGTGACGATGGAAGAAAATAATCAACCGGTAAGCCATATTGATAGAATTTTCAGAGAGACATATAATTTGCTAAGGAATATTGGATTAGCATTTCACTACATGGACAAAGAAATGATGAAGAAATTGATAAGTACTATAATAAGACCCAGATTGGAATATGCAGGAGTAGTGTGGACCCCCATAAAAAGAAACACATAAGGTAGTTGGAGACTACAAAAAAATGACTACAAGAATGGTTTCAGAATTTGAAGGGATGACATGTGAGGAGAGACTAAAGGCTATGGATCTTCCAACCTTGGAACAGAGAAGGGAGAGACGGGATCTGATACAAGTTTATAAATTGATCAACGGAATGGACCAAGTGGATAATGAAAAACTGATCCTGAGAGAATATGATTCGAAGCACAAGATCGCATAGTAAAAAGCTGAGAAAGGGAAGATGTCTGAGAGATGTTAAAAAATATAGTTTCCCACAAAGATGTGTTGAGACATGGAACAGTTTGAGTGAAGAAGTGGTGTCAGCAATGAGTGTGCATAGTTTTAAAGAAAAATTGGATAAGTGTAGATATGGAGACGGGGCCACACGAGCATAAAGCCCAGGCCCTGTAAAACTACAACTAGGTAAATACAACTAGGTAAACACACACACAGACCAATGAAAGTGAGAATGAGATTGCAGGTGGTGGTGGAGGAAATTATGCTAAAGGAAAGGGAAGCTGGCCGGTGATACTGAATGTAAAGATATTTAGAAGAGAGGGAAGAGAGGGAAAAAGAAAAAGTACTAAGAAATGAAGCTAAGGAGAAAAACGAGAAAAGGACGGAGATCGAGAAAAAGAATTTCTACTGGAGGATTCTAGATATGAGACTAAAGTGGTATCTACAGAAGGAGATCATGGAAGAGGCAAGAAATTAAGAGTGACTTATACTAATATAGATGGGTTGTTATCCAGCATGTTGGAGGTTAGGGATTAATTGAAAGAAAAAAAAAAGCCGGATGTAATGTGCATTGTTGAAACAAAACTAAAAAGGAGATCCATGTTAATTTTAAAGAGGAGGGATATAATAGCTGGACAAGAGACAGGAAGGGTAAAGGGGGAGGAAGAGTGCTAATAATGGTTCATGATAATATATGTGTGGAGTATGTGCAATATGGTGATGGCATGGTGGAAGTAATGGGAGTAACAATCAAAACAGAAGAATTGAAAAAAAGAAAAATCTCAGTCACATCTGTGCCTCCTAAGACTGGGGAACTGAGGAACATAAAGATATGCAAAGAGAGGTGATTAAGTATTCTTTCATCTCTTCTCAACATATTATATATGTTGAGAAGAGATGAAAGAATACTAATAGTTGGAGACTAACTGGGAAAAAAAAAAAAAAAAAAAAAAAAAAAAACTGGAGAGAGATGGAAGTAATGAATAATGCTGTACAATGGAGTGAGGAGGTGTTACAGTTGATCATGGTAAATACAATGGATCGATCAGTGGGTGGAGGAGTCAACAAGGTAGAGGGGGGAAGAAGAACCATCGTTGCTTGACCTAGTACAGGCAACCCCCCTTTTAACGAAGGTTCACACAACGAAGGTTTCATTTTACTACCATCTGCTCGTTTAACGAATACCAAACTCGCTTTAAGAAGGAAGTTTTATCCAGGTAATTTTTTCCAAGTTTGAAAGCCCCACCGTATCACGCAAGCCAGCCGACAAGCTTTTGAATACACCAGGAGCCGCAAATACTAAGGCCTGTCTCAGGAGAAATCCTGGGACACCTGTAGAATCAAGATCAAGATCAAGCCTCTCGTGGACAATACTCACTCCCATAACAGCGTCAGCAGCAGCTTGTCTTCACTCGCTCAAGTTACCACCAAAACGCCTGCAATGTGGCCTTGCATTCCTAAGAAGACCAGGAAGTCTCTTACTCTCGAAGTGAAGCTGGATATTATTCACAGACACGAGAGGCGAGAAAACTATGGCATTGCTGGCCACCATCTTGACTCCATATACTGTCTCTACTAATTTCAAGTCAGCAGACTATTAAGAAGGCTGGTGAGACTGTATCTTCTGTATCTAAAAGAACCACCTGAACTGGTGACTCTACAATAGATAAAATGGAAAGTCTTGTGGAAATGTGGTACATAAGTTTTGTATGTGGTACAATGATGCGCCCTTTGTTTACATTCCACAGGTTGCCAATTAGTGTCTTTCCCGTTTCACTCTCCCTCCCTTCATAAATTTAAGATCATCAACATTATAAAGTTACTTACATACATCATTAGTGTACATTATAATGACTTGAATTAAATTTAACTGCCTAAATGTTAAACTTCATAATTTTTACTTTCATTAAACCTTTCACTGTACTATGATGCACTCTTGCTTTACTTACTCTCAGAGGAAGTTCAAGTCAGGGGTTAAACTTGTTATAATTCGTTCGCTTAACGAAGTGTTTTTTTAGGAATGTAACCCCTTCGTTAAGTGGGGGTTGCCTGTACAGTATTCACAAAGAAGCCAGAGCCCCCTCCCACCATACAATACCTTAGTCCAATGGGAAGAAGTGATCATGTGACATTAGAGCTGGAAATAGAGGACAAGGATGGGATGCAATACAGAGATGACTACAAAAAAGAGAGATTAAATTATACAAGAGCAGATTTTGAAAATTTAAGGAAATTTTTTGCTGATATTGCATAGAGAAACATTATGTACAGAAGGACAATACAGGGGAAATATAAAATATTCATAGGGAAATATAACAAAGGAGTAAGAAATACATACCTTTTTATAGAGTTAAGAAAAATATACACACTTGGTACAATGCTAGATGTACAGAAGCTAAAAAGGCAAAAAATAAAGCTTGGAAGAAACTCATAAAACAGAGAAATGACAATAACAGATAGCAGTAAAAGGATGCGAGAAATTAACATAATTAGAGTAAGTAGAGAGGAAGAAAGAAACTTTGAGAAAGATATGGTGAGAAAAAGCAAAGATGAACCCAAGCTTTTCTTCAAATTTATAAATGGTAAGATGAAGAATAAAGAAACAATAGAAAAAATAATCAAAGGAGGAGAGACATACCAAATAGAAAAGGAAATGTGTGAAATAATGAATGAGAGCTTCAAAACTGTGTTCACTGTAGAAGAGGATTTTACAGAACCAAATAGGACACTGCATTGCCAAGGACTGCAGGAAATCACAGTGCACAAAGAGGATATTAGAAGATTATTATAATTTGGATGTCAGGAAAAGCAATAGGGCCAGATGGTGTATCAGGCTGGGTGCTTAAAGAATAAATGTACAGAGCAGCTGTTGGATCCAACATTGGAAATAATTTCAAGTTCACTAAACGAAGTGAAAGTTCCACTAGAATGGAAGAAAGCCAATATAATACCTATATTTAAAGGAGGAAAGGCAACTGAGCCATTAAATTACAGACTGGTGTCACTTACAAGTGTTGTGGGGAAGTTGTGTGAAGTAGTTATCAAAGAAAAATGGGTTAAACATCTGGAAGAAGAACAAGTTATATCGAATAGACAATTTAGATTCAAGACAGGACGGTCATGTGTGTGTCGAACTTATTAAGTTTCTACTCGAGGGTAATAAAAGGACTGGAAAGCAGAGATGGATGGACACAGTATACCTGAACAGAAAAAAGGTTTTTGATAAAGCCCCTCATGGAAAACTACTTTGGAAAACTAGAGAACATAGGAGGACTGCAAGGAACTTTGTTAGAATGGACAAGGGATTATCTGAAGGACAGGGAGATAAGAACTGTGATCAGAGATACATACCCATCTTGGGGTAAAGTAACAAGTGGAGTGCCACAAGGCTCAGTGTTAGCCCCCATTATGTTCCAGATTTATGTAAATAACATTCATAAAGGGGTAAACAGTTATATTAATCTATTTACTGATGATGCAAAGCTGCTAAGAGTAATCAAAACCTGGGAGGACTGTTTGCTGTTACAAGAAGATATAAACAAAATCTATGAGTGGAGTGAGAAGTGGAAATTGGAGTTCAATGACAAGAAATGTTACATAATGGAACTAGGAAAGAGCAAAAGAAGACTGGTATGGAACTAACTGATGGGAGATGAACAAATAATGAAGACTAAAGAGGAAAAAGATCTGGGAGTGATTAATCAGAAAAATCTAAGCTAGATATTTCAATTATCCTATAAAATGTTGACTAATATAAGAGTGGCATTTCAATTCATGGACAAAGAAAGATATGATGAAAAAAAATATCACAAGCATGATACATCCAAAGCTGCAATATGCAGCTGTGGTGTGGTCTCTGAGCTCTAAGAAAAATATATGAAGATTAGAACGGATACAGAAGATTGCTACAAAGATGGTACTGGAACTAAAGGACCTCACATTTGAAGAACGGCTAATGCAAATGGGATCGCCAACCTTACAAGATAAATGAGAACAAGAAGACCTAATAACAATGTACAAGATAGTCAATGGCATTGAAAAGATATACAAGGAAGACCTGGTGTTGGTGACAGAATATAGAAGGGAAAGAGGACATGTAAAGATCAGGATGAGGTAGTGTGTGAAGGATATTGGAAAATACAGTTATCCACATAGAATGGTGGAAAAGTGGAATGCATTGAGTAATGAAGTTGTTATAGCACAAAATGTGCATAACTTTAAAGAAAATTGAAATAAATGGAGACACGGAGACAGGACACTATGAGCCCCACTCGAACCCTGTACAGTACAGTACAACTAGGTATACTGCTGGTCAGAGCGGAAGGTGCGAAAGGGACCACGACTTCCACTCTGACCAAATTTCATTCATCCCTTTTTAACTCCTAAACATACGGCGGGATTTGCTGTATGTCGCTATCTGACAACTCTGCAGCTCTAGTAGTCAAAGTAGATGATATGTTTCCTTAGTCAACGTTTGCCTGTGGTTCGTGTGCTTGCATTTTAATTTTTTCACCCCCCTCACGGCCCCTTTTTGTAGATGCGTGAGCTTACCATTGTGCCCTGTTACTACCTATTACGGGATCTAGGAAACTAATTAGTAAGGCCCAAATCTCAGTCATTTGTGCCTTAGTGAGGGAGAATAAGTCAAATTAAGAAATTGCCACTAACACTGGAAAAGCTCTCAGAACTGTTCAACGTTGGACTAAAAATTTATCGTGAGGGAGGAAGAGACGCTTCGCCACCATCTTACAAGCCCAGTGTGAGCCAGAGAACTCTGAACATTATTCGAAGACAGCTTGAGGCCAACCCTCGCATACACACCAAGGAATTTAAGACCAGGAACCCTCTGTGCTGGGTGGTGTAAGTGAAAGGAGTGTGCGGAGATATGTGAAAGGCGACATGGGATAACGGAGTTGCCGCGGTTTCAAAACTTTGCTTCAGTCATGATTACCTTAACAGTAAGCTTGCAGTTTGTGTCTCAGCACAAAGATTAGGACTTAGGTAAGTGGCGTAGGGTACTTTGGTCAGATGAGGCAAGCTTTCAGATTACAGGCAACCAGAGAAACCATGTGTACCGCAGACCCGGTAGTAACCATCACAATCCAATGGGGTTGTTTTTAGTAATCTTACTATGGTCTTGAAAAATTAGTGTTTTTGCCTAAGAATGTTTGTATGAACCAAAATAAGTACTTTGAGCTAATTCTAGATGAGTTAGATGAGCGTATGGAAAAGTGCAATGCTGATATCTTCATGTAAGATGGTGCACCGTGCCATACGGCAAAGTTAATTGTTGACTGGTTTGATTTCTGCTGCAATGTCAGCCTTTTAAAACCTTGGTCCGCAAGTTCACCAGACCTGAATCCTATACATAAAAAATCTCTGGGCGTACATAAAACTGAAGCTAAGGAGAGAGATACCTCCTCCCTCCCACGCCCCCAAGCCGCTATTCAGGACATATGTGACAATATTGACACTCAGTATCTCCACCATCTGGGTGATTCACTTCCTAAGAGACTCAAAAGGTCAAGAAGGCACGAGGGCACCCTATCAATTACTAGTTTGGGTGAATACTCTCATTGAAACATATTTTGTGTCATTAATCTCCTTCATAGGATGTCACAGGCACCGCACCTTCTGTTCTGACCAGCAGTGTAAATACAACTAGGTAAATACACATATGTGTGATAAGCTAGAAGAAATGGTGAAAATGAACAATGACATGAAGAAAACTCTGAATGAAACAAATAGGAAAAACAGCTGGAAAAAAAGTGAATTTCGCTTAAGTAGTTAAGCAACATATAAGGGAGAAAATGAAAGACACAGTCATACAAGTGATCAAAGGAATGGAAGAATTAGTGAGAGATACAGTGGACAAAAAGAAATATATGGTCATATATAAACTAAAAAAAAAAAAAAAAAAAATTAAATTTGTAGAAGAAAAGGAGCAGAAAGAAATGGTTAAGCAAATGATCTCATCAGCCCAAGATGAAAAACAGTCTTGAAAAAGAAGTAGAAGAAATATACAGACTTGGTAAAAACAGTGAGGGGACTAAAAGACCACTAAAAGTTAAAATGAGATCACAAGTAGGGCTAGAAAAAATATTAGCAAGGACTGGAAAGTCAGCTGGTAAGACAGACTACATTATTCAGATAAAGATGAATCAGGAGGGATGGGAAAAAGAGATAGAACTGGGAACTGAAGCTAAAGAGGACAGAAAACGCGAAGAAGAATTTCTACTGGAGAGTACTAAACATGAGGCTTAGGAAATAGTATATTTAGGAAGGGGAGGGAAAGTACTAAGAGACATGTACACAAACATAGATGGATTTATATGCAGAAGATTGGAAGTAAGAGATTATATATTGGAAGAAGAACTGGATGTGATATGTATAACAGAAACAAAGTTAAGTAAAGATGTACAAGTGAACTTTAAAGACCAGGGATATAATGTTTGGAGAAGGGACAGAAGGGGAAAAGCAGGAGGAGGAGTACTGATGATGACTCAAGAGGATATATACGTAGAGGTACAGTACAAAGATGGACTGGCAGAGGTTTTAAGCATAACAACTAGAACCAGTGGGAAGGAAAGAAGGAGTGCCATAATAGCATATGTGCCATCAAAGACTAATACATGGAGACTTGATGTACACAAAGAAATGCAAATGGAAGCGCTAAATTGCATCGACAATATGTTAAGGAAGGATAGAAGAGTGCTACTTGTGGGAGATTTAAACTGTAAGCATGTAAACTTGGAAGAGATGAATGTAAACAGTTGTGTTAGATGTTGGGAGGAAGTGTTACAATTGGCAATGGTAAATACATTGCTGGATTTGAAAAAAAAAAAAAAAAAAAAAAAATGGAGAAGTCCACCCATCAAATATCAAAGCCCAATGGAAAAAGTGATCATGTGATTATAGAAATTGAATTATAGGATCAGAGAATTTTGAAATGTAATGAGGGACACAAACAAAAAAGACAGAATCACGCCAGGGCAAATTTTGAGAAACTAAGAAGTTAGTTTGGTAGTATTGGATGGAAGGAAACAATGCAAGGCAAGACAGTTCATGAGAAGAATGAAATATTCCTAGAAAAGTATAATGAAGGGGTAAAGAAATATGTTCCTGAGTACAGAGTAAAGGAGAGCAAACACACATGGTATAATGGTATGTATGCAAGAGCTAAGAAGTGTAAGGATGCAGCTCGAAAAAAATTAAGGAAGCAATGAAACAAAGTAAATAGGATGCAGTATAAAGAGGCACATAATGAATATATTAAAATAAGAAGGGAGGAGGAGAGATATTTTGAAAAGGATGTACACCTAACCATCCATTATCGCGCGAAATTCGTGCTTAAAAACTGCGCAATAGCGGAAAACGTAATAATGGAAGTGAAGAATAAATAGGAAATAAATAAATTGGTGCCTCAACCCAAAAATTTTCTTAAAAAGCCAGCTCTGAACAACAGAATACCACTGCGAGACTGAGGGCTGGTGGTGGTGGTGAGCAGTGACCAGAACCAATCAGCTCCCTTATTCAAATCACGGGACATGAATACACAGCGATGATTGGCTGCTGGCTCCTCCTCATGATCATCATCTTTCTCCCCCTCTACCTCTTCCTCCTCCTCCTCCCCCCCATCTAAACATTCGTCAGTGTGTGGTTGGGATATGGGTGGTAGTAGTAGTAGTAGTAGTAGTAGTAGTAGTAGTAGTAGTAGTAGTAGTAGTAGTAGTACTACTACTACTACTACTACTACTACTACTACTACTACTACTACTGGTGCATGATAACAATTTTCCACATGTGCTAACACTGAATTTTGCAGATTTTCATAAGTGCGCGATAATGCCTAAACATGATAATGGAAGGGTACAATAACAGAAGGTTAGGCATAGTGAAGAGATATGAAGAGGACCCAAGCTGTTTTATAAGTATATAAATGGAAAAGTGACAAACAGAGAGACCATCACTAAGTTAATTATGGAAAATATGACATATGAAACAACAGAAGAAATGAGTGAACTTATGAATGAGAGCTTTAAATCAGTATTTAATGAAAAGAAAGAAGTGAACAAAAAGATCTAGGAGTGATTATACAAGACACCTGGACTGCAGAAAGACACATAAATGAGCTATTTGCTTCAACATACAGGACACTAACTAATATCAGGGTGGCGTTTCACTGCATGGACAAAAGTATGATGAAAAGATCATAACCCCTTTAAGACCTAGACTAGAAAATACAGCAGTGGTGTGGTCACCATACAAATAGAAGGGCATCAAGAAAATAGAAAGAATTCAAAGGAATGTTACAAAGATGGTGACAGAAATAAAAGATCTTTCCTATGAAGAAAGATTGAAGGAAATGGAACTACCATCTTTGAAGGACAGACAGAAAGGAGGAGATCTAATAATGATGTATAAGTTAGTAAACCATATGGAAAAGATAGATAGACAAGACTTGCTATCACTGACAGAGGATGGAGGTAGGCAAACATGATAACGAAAAGTCAGTGTTCGAAAAACATAGTAAAGTTTAGTTTTCCACGTAGGATGGTGGATATTTGGAACGGATTGAGTGAAGAGATTGTAGCAGCAGAAAGTGTGCACAAATTTAAGGAAAAGTTGGATAAATGTAGATATGGAGACAGGTCACTGTAACCCCCGCTCAAACCCCGTAATATACAACTAGGTAAATACACACACGCACACACACACACACACACACACACACACACACACACACACACACACACACACACATGCACACACCTGTCTGATGAAGGGTGGTGGAAGGGAAGCAATGACACGATCTTTCTGGGCCTGAGTCTGTAACATGGTGTACACAGCAGATCTGCTAAGCCGCATCAGTCCTGCCGGAGATGGAAAAGGTGAACTACAAACCACTGTGACACCTAAGAAACAAATGTGCACTACCCATGTCACTCAATTCCTGACTGCCATTTTCAATCTTCTTATTGTCACAAGTATTGGAGCGCCTTCTCTTACCTTACCTGGTAGGCTTCCTGACTCCCTAATTTGGTATCCAATCATTTTGGCACATTTCACCAAAAGGTCAATTTACCCACTCCATGGAGTTATTTCCCCCAACATTTCTTCTCCCTTATTAACTGCATGTCCAGTTGGGAGTTTGTTGTTCAGTTACCTCTCTTTTGTAAACTACTTGTTCAGTTGGGAGTTCATGGTTTAGTTAGCTCTCGCTTGTTAACTATGCAGTCAAATGGGAGTGCGTGCTTCAGTTACCTATGCTTTGTAATTGCTTATGGCTATAAAATTCAATCAGTTCCGGGCAAGATGGCAGCAAAGCTCAGCTCATTATATTCATTGCTTTGTACCTGTTGGGGCAAGGCAAGATCTGCAGTATGACAGGTGTGGGAAGTGGCAGCACAGGAAATATAATACTGACATATCTCATGCTGATTACTGGACATCTATGAAATCTGGTATTTCCATTGATTGGAATTTTAATAATTGCATCTTTACTGATAAAGCAACCTCCCCTTCTGTGGAACGAGTGTCCTCAACTGATGAACCAGCCGCACCTACAATGGAGCCAGACTCACGTGCCTCGGCAGTTGAGCAAGAGTCTTCATCTGACTTTCCAATGGTACTAGAATCTTCATTAGAAGATCCATCAATAAGAGATATTGACCTGCATCCAGAAAGCTAAGTTACCTTCCAGCTCATTGAGAAAGACTCAAATTTGGCATTGTAGAGACAAGCTCATTGACAGTTTTGGGTACACATACAACATAGAAATGCAGCAACCAAATGTCACATACTGGCAGAGTACTGTTCGCCTAAAAATAACCGGTGTAAGGCAATCAAAGTTCTTTGTAATGATGTTTTCCATGCCCTCGCTGGCCTAAACCCTCAGAAGGCTTATGGACCTGATAGGGTCCCTCCTATTGTTCTCAAAAACTGTACTTCTGTGCTTGCACCTTGCCTGGCCTGGCAAAATGGTATCTATGAACACATAGGGAGACAATGTTGCCATGATAATGAGGTTGCTATGCAGGCTGTCGGTAAAACCACCTCCCGAGGAGGTGTTACTGTCTCATATATACATTTCTCTTAGCTTTTTACAAGCCTTACCACCGAGAAAGGATTGTTTTGTGATACACAAAGTGAAATCTTACATGGAACAAGGAAAAAAAAAAAACACTGCAGATGAGGATCGAGGTATCTGTCAGCTGCTGATTGCCGATGGCCAGTTCTTCTTGTGACCCTCTTTAGCTTGTGTATTACTTTCCCCAAAATATTTGTTTCTGCCCCCTCTATTACCTGCTATAATGGATATCATATCTTTGTATTCATATATGATCACACCATGAGGAGCACCTTGATTTCATTGCACTGAGTGATAGTTCAGAGATGAGAGCTCCTTCTCAACAGAGTGTCTCTGAAGCACTCAGTGCAATGGAGTCGAGACGATCCTCATGGTGATCGTATACGAATATAAATGATATCCATCATAGCAGGCAATAGAGGGGAGGAAAAACAATTATTACTGTGAAAGCAACATACAAGCTAAAGAGGGTCACAAAAAGAAGTGGCCATCGGCAATAGGCAGTGGACAGATGCCATGATCCTCATTTACTTTGTTTTTGTTTTTTTGTTCCATGCAAGATTTCATTTTGTACATCACAAAACAATTCTTTCTTGGTGGTAAGACTTGTAAAAAGATAATAGTGACCATAAATGTATATATGAGACCTCACTCCTCAGTCTGGTACTAACCTGCACTGTGAGTAGATTGTTTTCATTCCCATTTTACCTAGTGTCTTATATTATGGCATCCAAGCATCCTTCAATCTCCTCACAGGAAATTCATTCAAGAAATCAAGGAAGATTGTGACCACTGAAAAGAAGTTGGAAGCGTTAGATTACTATGCTAGGAAAGAAAAGACCTCGGTGATTGTCCATGATTTCCCTATGACCGGACTGAAGGAGACCAAGTTTCATATCATCATTGCTAATAATATGAGAACATGTGTTTTTATTGTTTCTGTGACTTAGTTATGTATTAATAATATTTTTTTAAGATTTTGAATAACAAAACAAACTTTCCCAGTTGCCAGGAATGTAATTGCCCCCTATTACATTGTTTTCTATGGGAAAATTATGTTTGAATAATGCGATTTTGAATAACACGACTTCTCCAGAAAGGTAACCCTTGCATTAATCGAGAGTTGACTATACTAGATGTCACCTTATCACTACTTTAAACAAAGCTTTAAAATACCTCAGCACCCAATACAACAAAAGTTCTCCTAATTAACCCCAATAATTTATTAGCTTTATTTACTTTTCTGCAAGGTGATCAGCACAACTTAATTTGTCATTGATAATAACACCCACATCCTTCTCAGACTCAGCCTTATTTAAATTCTTTTGATTTGATAGCCTTGATCTTCAACAGATGTTCTCCCTATCTTTATGTATTTGTATTTATCAGGATGAAAACTTAGCAACCACTTTCTACTCCAAGAATATACATTTCCTACATCTTGCTGCAGCTTCTGACATGCTCCTTACTCTTTTACAGGTGTGAAGATTTTGGTATCTGCATACAAGTAAATTTCACTGCCATTTGTTATAATACCCACAAGATCATTTATAAAAAGAACAAACAGCAAAGGCCCGAGAATAGACTACTGCGGCACTCCACTTCTTAGTGGCTTCCATCTTGATTTTTCACCCTTCAATGCCACTCTTTGATGTCTTTGTGTTAAAAAAGCCATTCTTAAAAGTTCCTTCTAATACCATGACTATTCATTTTACTTAAGAGCATTCTCTGTGCAACTCTATCAAAACCCTTCATGAAGTCACAGTATATCACTTCCACTGCATGCCCCTCAGCAATAATATCAGTCCATCTATCCAAAACTTTTATGAGCTGCAACACTTATTCATCCTGTGATAAATCTGTATTGCTTTTTACTAAATAAACTATACGTTCTCATGTGTGTCATTATCTCATCCCTTATCATGGTCTCAAAGATCTTGTATATAACACTCATTAAGTTGACTGGCCTATAATTTCCTGGGCCACACTTATCCCCCTTTTTATATATAGGCATTACATGAGCAATAAGCCAGTTATGTGGAAGTTCCTTATGCTCAAAAGAGTACCGAAGGATTATTTCTAAAGGCACTAATAGTTGTTTCATATCTTCCTTTACAATCCTAGGGTGGATTCCATCAAGTCCAGGAGATTTGTGCTTCTTTAACTTTTAAATGATCCTCTTAATTTTTTCATGGTTTATTTCCAGCACATAGTCTGGTACCTTGCCTTCTGGCTCCACTACAAACACCTTTGAGAATTTTTCTGCTAAAATTTCCACCTTCTCTAAATCACTTTCAGTTTTACCATCTTCAGTTGTGATCTTAAATAAATATGGGATTCTTGATTTACTTTTAACCTTAGCCTGCACATATTTCCAGAAAACTTTTGGATTATCCTTGACATTTTCTACAACCTTTTCTTTTGACTTTACTGCACTTCCTGTTTCTTTTCTAATTTGATTATTCACTCTTCTGTTCCTTCTCAGTCTCTAAGTACACTTGCCTTTTTTTCATATAGCTAAGAGGGGAGGACTGGCCAAGGCCAACAAAAAGATAAAGAAAAAGGCCCACTCAGTTGCCAGTCTCCTTACAGAGCCAATCATTAGCCAAAGGACAGGCACAAATGTCTTGAATCCTTCCTCTTGAATGAAGTCAAGTCAAAGGAAGTTGGAAATACAGACACAGGCAGGGAGTTCCAGAGTTTACCAGAGAAAGGTATGAAAGATTTAGTTAACTCTTGCTTTAGAGAATTGGACAGAATAGGGGTGAGAGGAAGAAGAAAGCCTTGTGCAGTGAGGCTACAGGAGGAGGGGAGGCATGCAGTTAGCAAGGTCAAAAGAGCAGCTAGCATGAAAAAAGTGGTAAAAGATAGATTCTGGCAGTGAGAAAGAGGCTGAAGACAGTCAGTCAGAGGAGGGGAACTGATGAGATGAAAAGCTTTTGATTCCACCCTATCTAATAAAGCTGTGTAAGTGGAATCCCCCCCCCAAACATGCGAAGAGTACTCCATATATGAGTAAATGAGACCCTTGTACAGAGTTAGCAGTTGGGGGGTGGTGAGGAAAACTGGCAGACACACCTTAGAAAACATAACTTCATAGAAGCTGCTTTACCAAGAGATGAGATATGAAGCTTCCAGTTTGGATCATGAGTAAAGGATAACTGAGGATATTCACTGTAAAAGAGAGGGACAGTTGAGTGTCACTGAAGAGGGGATACTTGTATGGAAGGTTGTGTTGAGTTGATAGATGGAGAAATTTGAGTTTTTGAGGCATTGAACACTACTATATTTTCTTTGCCCCAATCAGAAACCTTAGAAAGATCAGAAATCAGGCGTTCTATGGCGTCTCTGTGTGACCTGTTGATTTCCTGAAGGGTTGGATTGTCTATGAAAAGACGTGGAAAAGTGAAGGGAGGTATCATCAGCGTAGAAGTGGATAGGGCAAAAAGTTTGGGTTAGATCATTAATGAATAATAGGAAGAAGGTGAGTGACAGAACAGAACCCTGAGGAACACCACTGTTAATAGATTTAGAAGAACAGTGACCATCTACCACAGCACCAATAAAATGACCGGAGAGGAAACTTGAGATAAAAGTTACAGAGAAGGATAGAAGCTATAGGAGGGTACTTTTGAGATCAAAGCTTTGTGCCAAACTCTATTAAAAGCTTTTGATACGTCTAATGCAACAGCAAAAGTTTCACCAAAATCTCTAAAAGAGGATGACCAAGACTCAGTTAGGAAGGCCAGAAGATCACCAGTAGAGCGGCCCTAACAGAAGCCACACGGCAATCAGATAGAAGATAGTGAAGTGAGAGATGTCAGTTATACTCTGCTTTCTCTTCAAGGATTTCATCCTTGTCCATAATCTTTGTTTTCTCTTTATCTGCCCGTAATCATGCCAAATCTATTCTCCAACTTACTAAAAACTCTTTCATCAATAGAAAATGTCAAAGTCTTTCCAATTCTAACTCCTCTCGAGATTTCTGGCATCTAGCCAATAATATCTCTAACAACTTTACTTCTTCGTCTTTCCCTCCTTTACTTCATCCAGATGGCTCTACAGCTGTCTCTTCTTTTTCTAAAGCTGAACTCTTCGCTCAAACCTTTGCTACCAACTCAACTTTGGATGATTCTGGGCATATTCCTCCTACTCCTCCACCCTCTGACTACTTCATCCCTAAAATTAAAATTCTTTATAAAGACGTTTTCCTGGCCCTCTCTGGCCTTGATTCTCGGAAGGCTTACGGTCCGGATGGAGTCCCTCCTGTTGTTCTCAAAACTGTGCTTCCGAACTCGCTCACTGCCTGGTCAAACTCTTTCATCTGTGTCTCTCTACTTCTATTTATCCTTCTTGCTGGAAGTTTGCTCACATTCAACCTGTCCCTAAAAAGGTGACCACTCCAATCCTTCTAACTACCGCCCTATAGCTTTGATTTCCTGCCTTTCTAAAGCCTTTGAGTCTATCCTTAATAGGAAGATAATGAGGCATCTATCAGCTCACAACCTTCTCTCTGATTGCCAGTATGGTTTCCGTAAAGGCAGATCTACTGGTGATCTTCTTACTTTCCTAACTGAATCTTGGTCATCCTCTTTAGGGACTTCGGTGAAACCTTTGCTGTCGGCCTTGACATATCGAAAGCCTTCGATAGAGTCTGGCACAAATCTTTAATTTCTAAACTACCCTCCTACGGATTCTATCCTTCTCTCTGTACCTTCATCTCCAGTTTCCTTTCCGATCGTTCTATTGCTGCTGTAGTAGACGGTCACTGTTCTTCCCTAAAACTATCAACAGTGGTGTTCCACAGGGTTCTGTCCTATCACCCACTCTCTTTCTATTATTCATCAATGATCTCCTAAATCTGACTCAATGCCCTATCCACTCCTATGCTGATGATACCACCCTGCATTATTCAACAGCGTTCAACAGACGCCCAACCCAACAACAATTAAATGACTCAAGGCGAGATGCTATAGGACGCCTAACTTCTGATCTTTCACTTGTTTCTGATTGGGGCAGAGAAAACCTGGTTTTGTTCAATGCCTCAAAACTCAATTTCTACAACTATCTACTCGACATAACCTTCCAGACAACTATCCTCTCTTCTTCAATAACACTCAACTTCCCTCTCCTCTACATTAAACACACTCGGTCTATCCTTCACTAAAAATCTAAACTGGAAATTTCACATCTCTACTCTTGCTAAATCAGCTTCCAAGAAGTTAGGTGTCCTATGGCGTCTTCGTCCATTTTCTCTCCCTCCCAGCTGCTTGCTCTGTACAAGGGCCTTATCCGCCCGTGTATGGAGTATGGCTCTCATGTCTGGGGGATCCACACACAGCTTTACTAAACAAGGTGGAATCTAAAGCTTTTCGTCTTATCAACTCTTCTCCTCTAACTGACTGTCTTGATTCTTTAAGTCACCGCCGCAATGTTGCATCTTTATCTGTCTTCTACCGCTGTTTTCATGCTGTCTGCTCTTCTGAACTTGCTAACTGCATGCCTTCCCCTCCTGCGGCCTCGCTGCACAAGACTCTCTACTTCTTCTCATCCCTATTCTGTCCATCTTCCTAATGCAAGAGTTAACCAGTATCTTCACTCCTTCATTCCCTACACTGGTAAACTCTGGAACTCTCTACCTGTGTCTGTATTTCCACCTGCCTATGACTTAAACTCTTTCAAAAGAGGAGTGTCAAGACACCTCTTACGTTAACTGGACCCTCCTTTTAGATTTTTTTGTTTTTTCTCTTTATACTATTCCTCTTAACAGGGCCTGGCAACCAGCGGGATTTTTTTTTTTCCAACTTTGTTTTCCCTTGGCCAGTGCCCTTGTAATGTAAAAAAAAAAAAAAAAAAAAAAAAAATCTTTGACCATAGTTTCTTGATTCTAGGTAGATTTCCATTTTTCCTCTTCCTGGAATTATTAAAATTTCTTATCTTTCTTGCAGGCACACTCCGTTCTGTTACAGCACTAAGCTTTGACTTGAATTTATTCCACATTTCTTCAATATTATTAACATTTAAAAGATAGTTCACCCAATTGATATCCAGTTCTATCCTCAGCAAATCATAATCACCATTTTCATACAGATAGACCATTTTACCTGCTTGGTCCAAAGTCTCCTGCATGGAATAGGTCAATTGTATCATAGCCGATTACGTACTTTTCCCAAGGGGATATTCAATTGACACCTCTTCCACAATAGACTCATCATTACTGAAAAATAAATCTCGTACATTGCTCACATTTTTGCCCATTATTCTGGCAACTTCATTCACATCTTGGGTCAGAAAATAATCATGCACATTCTCTACAAATCTAGTTCCATACTCATTTATTCCATTGTAGGTAGTATATTTTTCCTAATTTATTTGTGACAAATTGAAATCTCCCATTATAAACTTGCAAGTTGCCTTCATGCCACTCATCTTGTGCATGAGATCCAACAACAATTAGTTCTTTTCTTCCAAGCTGCTTGGACTCCTGTATATTTCAGTCAAAATAAATTTCTATCCATGAAATGTAATTTCCAAACAGCAATACTCACAAGTATATGACAACAACTTGACTTTACTATACTGTACTTAATACCACTTTTCATTACAATTTTCATTACAAGTTTCATGACGATGACGCCAACAACAAGCCACCGAGCTCCATCACACTCGGAAATGAGCAGTACACTGACTTGCATTTTTTTTTTTTTTTTTTCTTTTTATACCATGTGGGCTTTTCACGGGAATTTATGGGCTAAAGGTTTATGTTTTTAGGGTACCTCCTATCTCAAAGCCCACCCGCTAGGAAACCGTTGCCCTGAGTGAGGAAGCCCAACCTGCACTCAGACCGTGGACAGGATTCGAACCCGTGCGCTTGGAGACCCCTCAGATCCCAAAGCACGCATGGTTCCACTGTACCACGGATTTGTGGGTAACTGGTGAATAGGATTCTTACTGTCTATAGTTCTTTTGTCCAATGACGTGCCACCACCTCTTAACACCACGAGCTGCGCCAATGGGAATTTGCTATATGTATTCGTAGGCGGGGCACAGCTGGGCAGACAGGTGCACAAAGACATCTGTGTGCGCAGTTAAGCCATGGCCACCAGTGACATTAGTTGTAAAGGTTGCGAATTTGATTACTGGGAAATCATCACTCCTGCGATGCAAGTCAGTGTACAATCGAGAAGATGACCAGCCAGGACCTTCATCCTTTCATTAAGGTATTGTGAGGAGGGGTATTGGTAGAAGTAGGGCATATTGTGTAAAGCTATAAGAGAACCGGTGTGGGGGGAAGGAAGCTGCCCCAAAGCAAAGATATGGTAGGTTAGGTTTATGTTAGGGTTACGTTAGTGTTGTCCAGGGGGGTGCGCCCACCCCGGGCTAGGTTAGGTTTATGTTAGGGTTAGGTTAGGTTAGGTTTATTTTATGGTTAAGTGTTGTAGGGGGGGTCCGGGGTCCCAGTTAAGTTAGATTACGTTAGGTTAGGTCTATGTTAGGGTTAGGTTAGTGTTGTAGGGGGTGTCCAGGGGGGCACAGCCCCCCCCCAGTTAGGTTAGGTTTATGTTGTAGGGGGGAAGGGTATGTAAAACTTCAGGGTATGTAAGGGAAGGGTATGTAAAAATTTAGGGATATTTTCGAACATTTGGGGAAATTTTCCTAGATTTTTCAAAGTCCATATATCACTCAAATATGCCTCCCCCTCTAAAACCCCCGATTCCCCACAGGCCCCCAAGCTTGCTGGAGGGGTTAGGGGGATGTGGATAGAGAATAGAGGAACGGATGTATTGTAAAGAATGACCGAAATTAGTAAAAGTAGGAAACTTGTAATAAAAATTCCGTAGACTTTTTACGGGGGAATTTTTCCATTTTACGCAAAAAATACCCATTTCCGACGCATTTCATGTACCCCACCCAAAACCCCGCATTCCCACCTGTCCCCAAGCTTGTTTAGGGAGTGGAAGGGGGAGTATGGGCAGAAACTAGAATTTTACATAATGGCAAAGACACACACGAACAATTATTAATGTGCAATATACTATACTAGATAGTATGAAGCCGGCCGGAGACTGTCGGTCTCATTTCTGGCATGAAAGCCACCTATTCTTTCCCCGCTTAACTCTTTTCTTACACACTCTTTCAGTCACTATCATACGTCATTTTGTCAGCTTAAGTGAGCCACAACTAGAAACAATTTCATTTTTTTTTTTTTTTTAGCTTCCAAGAATCACCACAGCGTCCTCCTGTCCCTGCCAGCTCTCAGCCGCGGGACGTCCCCGCAGCACTCAAACTTAGCCACTTACCACTTCTCACTTCTCCCTCATTGCCACTAATACTTATCTACGCACAAATTATGCCATCTGTCACACCTTAGCTACTTACAAGCCAGCTGAGTTAGAACATGCCGTGTTTATGAGAATATACTGGACAGGTAGTGACAGGTCTGGGTGGCGAGTTGCGGCTTGTGTTTACAATATTATGCTGGAACTCTGAAAGTGTCCCCCCCCCTCCACTCCCACAGTGTTCTCACCAGCTGTCTTTGCAAAATATTAATTTGAAATATGTTTTTGTCTCAAACCTGAGACCTGAATTAACTAATGTTATACCATATTTGGATTAATTATGCTGTTCAGTAACGTGTTTGTCATATTTCGCCGAAAAATTATCTAACATTGCCTAGAAATCAATAGACTAAGGAAATTTCTATATTCCCCTTATATCGAAAAGGATATTAAGTTCTAAATCACTATCGTCATTGCATGTGGAAAACTTTCTACAAATACATTGCCGAGTTTGTTGTTTGGGGTCGAGCTAGTAGGTACGTAGTAGGTATACAACAACCTGCACCTGCAGCATGGCGGCACCAGTCAACACCTCCTCCGAGCTGCTGGCTGTCACTGGTGATGGAAGTGAGTGATGCAATAGAGCTAATGTAGCGGTCTAGGACTCAAAAACAGCACAGTACGTGGTAGCGGGTAGCGGGCGGTACCGGTAAAGCATGGAGGTTGGTACGGTGTTACAGTTGGTAAAGTTTTGGTACTACCATAGTATAGACATCCCATCACTTACCTCTCAGTAGCACGGTTTGTGGGATGCCAGCAGTCGCCAGACTTTAGCCAGATATAAACTGTGGTATTACTGCAGAGTTTCACCACAATCAGCTACGTGTTTTTTACCCACCTCAAGAGATTGAGCTCCATTACGAGTAATTTGAACCCCTTATATACCAGGTGCAACCTTTTTGAATGGCGACACAGATTTTTTTAAATTTAAGCGTGTTTTGGTGATCAGCCGTGACACTAACTAACCTCCCGTATCAAACCCTGCCGCACACTGATGCTGTCATGCGCTCGCGGCGGCTCGGCGAGCTCCGTGACATACCATTGTCTGAGCATGCGCTTAATTGTTTACGCTTATTGGTTCTGTTCTTTGAAACTGAAGCGGCGGCCAATGAAAAAAAAAAAAGCATAATTATTTCCACCAATCACGACGGCTCCTGAGGTTAGGTTGGGTTAGGTTAGATTAGGTTTGGTTAGGTTTGGTTAGGTTAGATTAGGTTTGGTTAGGTTAGGTTAGATTAGGTTTAGTAGGTTAGATTAAGTTGGGTTAGGTTAGGTTAGATTAGGTTTAGTTAGGTTAGGTTGGGTTAGGTTAAGTTTGGTTAGGTTAAGTTAGGTTAGGTTCTTTTCTGGACGAAACTGATTTTTTCTGGTAGATTTCGGCTTGTTTTTAATGAATTTACCAGTTGTTTTTTTATGCAAATCATAATATGTTTTGGGGCTGTGAAAAAAAAAATTGGTTGATTTGTGCCAAAAACAAGTGGTATTTTAATTAAAAGCAAGCTGAAATCTACCAGAAAAAAATAGTTTCGTCCAGAAAGGGCAAGGTGGTGAAACTCTGTAAGTTTACCTAAACTGTTGCCAATCTAGCGAAAAAAAAAAGAAAAAAAACTCCAAACCTACTCTCTCTCTCTCTCTCTCTCTCTCTCTCTCTCTCTCTCTCTCTCTCTCTCTCTCTCTCTCTCTCTCTCTCTTTCTCTCTCTTATTAAAGCTGGCTGTAATCATGACTTCTAAATGCACAGCACAGCATCGTGAACATGATATTCTGTAGCCTAACAAAGGAGAATAATAAAACATCTCTGTATGCTATTAGGATGAGAGAGAGAGAGAGAGAGATTGTTCCCTACACACACACACACACACACACACACACACACACACACACACACACACACACACACACACACACACACACACACACACACA
The DNA here is from genome assembly GCF_017591435.1 of Portunus trituberculatus. Classification (NCBI taxonomy): domain Eukaryota; kingdom Metazoa; phylum Arthropoda; class Malacostraca; order Decapoda; family Portunidae; genus Portunus; species Portunus trituberculatus. The sequence goes on from NC_059281.1 coordinate 4,774,338, forward strand.
CACAGGTGTTTGACAAAGTGCCACACGCAAGATTACTGTGGAAGTTAGAGAAGGGTGGCTTAAAAGGAAGCACATTGAGATGGATAGAAAATTATTTGAGGGGGAGAGAAATAAGGACGGTAGTTAAAGATATGAAGTCCAAGTGGAGAGCAGTAGAAAGCGGAGTGCCACAGGGGTCAGTATTGGCACCAGTACTTTTCCTCATTTATATTAACGACATGCCAGAAGGAGTGAACAGCTACATAAATTTGTTTGCGGATGATACGAAACTATGCAGAGTTATAAAGCAAAAGGAGGATTGTGAAATACTGCAAGAAGACCTAAATAAGATCTGGGAATGGAGTAAGAAGTGGGAAATGGAATTCAATGTGAACAAAAGCCATGTCATGGAAATGGGAAAGAGTGAAAGACGACCTGTGGGAATCTATAAGATGGGAGATGGAGTAGAACTGGAGAAAGTAAAAAAGGAAAAGGACTTAGGAGTGACGATGGAAGAAAACAATCAACCAGTAAGCCATATTGATAGAATTTTTAGAGAAACATATAATTTGCTGAGGAATATTGGAGTAGCATTTCACTACATGGACAAAGAAATGATGAAGAAATTGATAAATACTATAATAAGACCCAGATTGGAATATGCAGGAGTAGTGTGGACCCCTCATAAAAAGAAACACATAAGGAAATTGGAGAGGCTACAAAAAATGGCTACAAGAATGGTCCCAGAACTTGAAGGGATGACATATGAGGAGAGACTAAATTTAGGCTATGGATCTACCAACCTTGGAACAAAGAAGGGAGAGAGGAGACCTGATACAAGTCTATAAATTGATCAACGGAATGGACCAAGTGGATAATGAGAAACTGATCCTGAGAGAAGAATATGACACCAAGCACAAGATCGCATAGTAAAAAGCTGAGAAAGGAAGATGTCTGAGAGATATTAAAAATATAGTTTCCGCAGAGATGTATTGAGACGTGGAACAGTTTAGATGAAGAAGTAGTGTCTGCAACGAGTGTGCACACTTTTAAAGTAAGATTGGATAAGTGTAGATATGGAGACGGGCCACACGAGCATAAAGCCCAGGCCCTGTAAAACTACAACTAGGTAAATACAACTTGGTAAATACACACACACACACACACACACACACACACACACACACACACACACACACACACACACACACACACACACACACACACACACACACCGGTAGCTCAGTGGTTAGAGCGCTGGCTTCACAAGCCAGAGGATCGGGGTTCGATTCCCCGGCCGGGTGGAGATATTTCGGTGTGTCTCCTTTCACGTGTAGCCCCTGTTCACCTAGCAGTGAGTAGGTACGGGATATAAATCGAGGAGTTGTGACCTTATTGTCCTGGTGTGTGGTGTGTGCCTGTTCTCAGGCCTATCCGAAGATCGGAAATAATGAGCTCTGAGCTCGTTCCGTAGGGTTACGTCTGGCTGTCTCGTCAGAGACTGCAGCAGATCAAACAGTGAAACACACACACACACACACACACAAAGTCCTAATAGTGTAACAGATATATCGTTTCTGCTCATTTCCCGTGTCAGGCTACAGAATATAAAGATCAAGATGCTCTAAATAAGATATCGAAAGAAAGCGAGAGAGGTTGGGGAGAGTTCTTTTGCTAAATTGACAACAGAGTATATCTGGCTGAGGTCAGGTGACTGCTGGCATCCTGAAAGTTGAGAGGTAGGTTACAGGATGTCTATACTACAGTAATGCCAAAGTTTTAACCCTGGGCCACCTCAAGGACAGAGGAACAGACTCAAAGCCAACTTGCTGAGGCTAATAACATGTTTCAAGGAACTACACCACAAACAACTTCACTGTGCCCACAAGCATGGCACTCGCACTGAACACTCGGTGCCACAACCTTTGGCACCACCTAAGCCATTAGTTCCCAATTTTTTCCTGAGCGAGTACCTGCGTACCAACTGGTTCCAGAAAATTTCAATTTCAGCAAATATTAATCAATCACAAATAGAACACACAAATGAACTAACAAAGAACACTACTCATTTTAATGCAAGGTATGGAATTTTTTTTTTTTTTTTTTTTTTTACCTCCCTCCACCAGCTGATCGATGGCAGATTATCTTGAGTATATATGGCAGCATTTTTATTTATTTTATTTTATTTTTTATTTTTATTTTTTTTGAGAAATTAATTGCATATCTACCACCTGGAAGGCCCTTGCATACCATAGGTTCGGAACCACTGCCCTAAGCTTTTTTTTCTTATGCAGGAGGGGCGACTGGCCAAAGGCAACAAAAATAGGAAAAAAAAGGCCCGCTTGGTTGCCAGTTCCCTTAAAAGTCAAGAGAGTTAACTAAAATTCAGGGACAAATGTGTTGAGACCTCCCTCTTAAAAGAAGTCAAGTTGTAGGAAAATGGGAATACAGAAGCAGGCAGGGAGTTCCAGAGTTTACCAGTGAAAGGTATGAATGAATGAGAATACTGGTTAACTCTTGCATTAGAGAGTTGGACAGAATAGGGATGAGAGGAAGAAGAAAGCCTTGTGCAGCGAGGCCACAGGAGGAGGGGAGGCATGCAGCTCGCAAGATCAGTAGAGCAGTTAGCATGAAAATAGCGATAAAAGATAGAAAGAGATGCAACATTTTGGTGGTTAGAAAAAAGGCTGAAGATAGTCAGTCAGAGGAGGGGAGTTGATGAGACAAAAAGCTTTTGATTCCAGCCTACCTAATATGAAGAGTAGGTAGCCTACTCCATGCAAGGATGGATAAGGCCCTTGTACAGAGTTAGCAGTTGGTGGTGCCGCAGAAAGCTTTACTTCATAGAACCTATTTTAGCAAGAGATGAGATGTGAAGTTTCCAGTTAAGATTATGAGTAAAGAACAGGCCAAGAATATCATTGTGGAAGAAGTTGAGTGGCATTTAAGAAGAGGGGATAGTTGTCTGGAAGCTTATGTTGAGTTGATAGATGGAGGAATTGAGTTTTGTTGCACTGAACACAACTAGATTTTCTCTTCCTCAATCAGAAATATTAGAGAGATCAGAAGTCAGGCATTCTGTGGCATCCCTGCACAATCTGATGACTTCCTGAAGGGTTGGTTGTCTCTGAAAGGATGTGGAAAGATGTAGGGTGGTATCATCAGTATAGGAATGGATAGGGCAAGAAGTTTGGTTGAGAAGATCATTAATGAATAATGGAAAGAGAGTGGTTGCCAGAACAGAACCCTGAGGAACACCACTGTTAATAAATTTAGAAGAACAGTTGCCAACTACCATGGCTGCAATAGAATGGTCAGAAAGGAAACTTGAAATAAAATTGCAGAGAAGGATAGAAACCGTAGGAGGGCAGTTTTGAAATCAAAGCTTTGTGCCAGACTCTATCAAAAACTTTTAATATGTTTTAACATGACAGCAAAAGTTTCACTGAAATCTCTAAAAGAAGATGACCAAGACTCAGTAAGGAATACCAGAAGATCACCAGTAGAGCGATCTTGACGGAAGCCATACTGGCGATCAGATAGAAGATTGTGAAGTGACAGATGTTTAAGAATCTTCCTATTCAGGATATATTAAAACACTTTAGACAAGCAAGATATTAAAGCTATAGGACGGTAGTTTGAGGGATTAGAACGGTCACCCTTTTTAGGAACAGGCTGAATGTAGGCAAACTTCCAGCAAGAAGGAAAGGTAGAAGTCGATAGACAAAGTTGAAAGAGTTTGGCCAGGCAAGGTGCAAGCACGGAAGCACAGTTTTTGAGAACAATAGGAGGGACCCCATCAGGACCATAAGCCTTCCGAGGGTTTAGGCCAGTGAGGGCATGGAAAACATCATTACGAAGAATTTTAATTGTAGACATGAAATAGTCAGAGGGAGGAGGAGAGGAAGGGACAAGCCCAGAATCATCCAAGGTGGAGTTGTGAGCAAAGGTTTGAGAGAAGAGTTCAGCTTTAGAGACAGAAGAGATGGCAGTGGTGCCATCAGGATGAAATAAAGGAGGAAAGATGAAGAAGTGAAGTTATTGGAGATGTTTTTGGCTAGATGCCAGAAGTCTCAAGGGAGTTTGAGTTTGAAAGATTTTGACATTTTCTATTTATGAAGGAGTGTTTGGCAAGTTGAAGAACAGACTTGGCATGATTCTGGGCAGAAATATAAAGTGCATGAGATTCAGGAGATGGAAGGCTCAAGTACCTTTTGTGGGCAACCTCTCTATCATGTATAGCATGAGAACAGGCTGAGTTAAACCAAGGTTTAGAAGGTTTAGGTTGAGAAAAGAATGAGGAATGTACGCCTCCATGCCAGACACTATCACCTCTGTTATGCGTTCAGCACAAAGAGATGGGTCTCTGACACAGAAGCAGTAATCATTCCAGGGAAAATCAGCATAATACCTCCTCAGGTCCCCCAACTGGCAGAGGCAAAATGCCAGAGGCACCTTTGCTTTGGGGGATCCTGTGGAGGGATTGGAGAAATAGGACAAGATACAGAAATGAGATTGTGATCGGAGGAGCCCAACGGAGATGAAATGGTGAAAGCATAAGGAGAAGGAAGAGATCAAGAATGTTGGGCGTGTCTCCAAGACGGTCAGGAATACGAGTAGGGTGTTGCACCAGTTGCTCTAGGTCATGGAGGATAGCAAAGTTGAAGGCTAGTTCACCAGGATGGTCAGTGAAGGAGAGGAAAGCCAAAGCTGGTGGTGAACATTGAAATCTCCAAGAATGGAAATCTCTGCGAAAGGGTAGGTGCTCCACTTTGGAAGTTAAATAGTCAAAGAATTTACTATAGTCAGAATAGTTAGGGGAGAGATAGTCAGTACAGATGAATTTAGTTAGAGTGACTGTTGAGTCAAAGCCAGATGATGAAAAATTCGGAAGATTCAAGAGCATGGGCACAAGACCAAGTTAAGTTGTTGTGTACAAAGATGCAACATCAAGCTTTGGAATGAAAATAAGAATAGAGAAAGCAGGAGGGAACAGAGAAGGAGTTACTGTCAGTTGCCTCAGACAGCTTTGTTTTGGTGAAGAAAAGATGAGGTTTAGTAGAGGAGAGCTGGTGTTCTACAGATTGAAAATTACATCTAAGACTGCAAATGTTGCAGAAGTTAATGTAGAAAACGTTGAGGGAGATGTCAAGGCATTTGTGGTCGTCACTGAGAGAGGCATTCGACCTGGGGACATTTTTGGTCCTCTCCAGAAGAGGACTCCGAGGCATGGGTTGGAGTAACCATTTTGCTTTTAAATTTTGATTTTCAGGTGAAGGGTGTATGTGTGGTAAGTGCATGTAGTTTTGTGTGAAGAAGGAGAGTTGTCTTTAGAGGGTAGGCTGTGACTGCCCCCTTGATTTGTTAGACACAAAGGGAAACGTTCAGTGAGATCACAACTAGCTTTAATGGAAGGTTCACAGCACCCCCTGAACTAGTGCTATTAGATCTCTCTGGGAATAAGTTATTGTTTTCAGCTGAGATTGTTGCACGTGTGAGTCATCACCTTTTAAAAGGCTGTTGCATAATACCATGGGCAATACTTTATATATATGGAGACTGTTTTGAGTAAGATATCTATACAATTGTTATATTACAAACACCACCAAAGGTGGTGAGCGTGGGATTGGGCAGACATCCATTCGTAGGTTCAAATTCCACAACGTACCGCTTTTAAGCTATGCCATTTGTCTATTGGTTTAAAGTTAACTACATGTCATCATGATAGCCAGGTTCTAGGTGGTTACACCAAAGATGCATCTGGGTGGTGATATGGGCCCTAATATGGGTACCATTATAAATAAAATTGCCTGCGCCACTAATGGGCAGAAGCTTAACAGCGCTTTTAACATATACTCTACAAGTATGCCTACAGTTGCTATAGGCCATAACATTAAAAAAAAATATAAATAAAAAAAAAAAAAAGTTCCATTCATCTTACAATATATTTAGATATGGTTCTGGAGCCCTTTTATTTGAGTAGTATGTATCTGCAAGCTGGTCTAGTGTTGTCCAAGAGGAGTTAACCAGCTAATAAATAATAATACCAAGTAAGGGTGGGCTTCAGTATTTCACAATGCTATTGTGCACTTGACAGATGACGTGGAGGCTAGCTGGCCACTGCCTGTCTTAACTGTGGCGCCGGTAAAGTTCAGCAACTTCGATAAAAAAATAAATAGATAAAAAAAGATTGTGTGTTTCTCCTTAAATGTCTGAAGGAACAGACAATGAACAGAGTGCTGTTTGAAGTACTCACTCCTCCACCCTGGCCACTTTATCCACTGCTGATTTGCCTGAGCTCCCACCACACCTGCTTCATGTTTTGAGTGTGGCCACTAGGATTGTTTGTATACACAAAATATTCTTTGTGGTTAATCATGTACTATGTGTTACCTTCATTGCACAGTTTGTTATACACACACCACAAGTCACTACAAATTATTCTCTAAGGCCAGATGTATTGTTTGATAGTGGGTACCAGCATCCCATATTGGACACTGTCCAAACAGCCTTGAGCACCACCACCACCACTGAGACTGATTGATATGTGTCTTGTGCTTTGCAGGCTCCAGAAGTGTGGTGGAGAACCTTTTGAGGCAACCCAGCAGCAGACCACAGACGGAAAAACCAAAGACCTTTAAGGTGGGTTGTTACTGCTGCTGTGAACAATTATAATGATGGCAGTCATGATGGTAAAAACAAATTAGGTGATATTTGTTATATGTGTGTTCTTCACTTCAATCCATTCACCAGTATGCTTTGTGGCTCTTTACTCATACCCTATAGGAAGAGTTCTTGCATAAACCTAAAGACCAAAGCCAGAAAAGAAAGGATTTTCTAAAGTACATGTATATTATTACAAGAAGTGAACATCATATGTTAGTATCAGAAATGGTTTACTTAACAAAGTGAAATAAACTAGACACAATAGGATGTCACCTCCACAGGTAGCAAGGAGTCCACTGCTTGACCAGCTGCAAGCTTTCTTACCGGAGTTCCAGCGGTCCACTGATCAGCTCTTGACACAGCCACAGCAGCAGCTGAATGACCTCAACATTGAAAACACTAAGGAAGATGACAAAGTGATAGAGATGGTGAGCTCCAGATTTGTGTTAGTGGTATGTGGGAGGATAATAAATGAACTCGCTTTGTTAAAATAAAAGAACTTGATTTACCTTTTAAAGTTTAACTGGTAAATTTTTATGCTGCCCTTTCAATATTCTTAGTATCTATTGTATAACAAAGTATGAATTGATTTTATCAACATAGAATAATGACACTGTATCTAGATGCAGGATAAAATATTTTAACAATTCATAGTTTTCCCCCTTTTCTAATGATTTAATAAATAGGAACAATATATATATATATATATATATATATATATATATATATATATATATATATATATATATATATATATATATATATATATATATATATATATATATATATATATATATATATATATATATATATATATATATATACTGTGTATATACAGGCAACCCCCGTTTAATGAAGGTTCACACAACGAAATTTCGCTACAACGAATGTTTCATTTTACTACCATCTGCTCATTTAACGAATACGAAACTCGCTTTAACGAAGTTTTATCCAGGTAATTTTTTCCAAGTTTGAAAGCCCCGCCGTATCACGCATATCGACAAGCTTTTGAATACACTAGCAGCCGCAAATACTAAGGCCTGCCTCAGTAGAAATCCTGGGACACCTGTAGAATCAAGATCAAGATCAAGATCAAGCCTCTCGTGGACAACACACGCACCACTCACTCTCATAACAGTGTCAGCAGCAGCTCGTCTTCACTCGCTCAACTTACCACCAAAACTCCTTGCAATGTGGCCTAGCATTCCTAAGAAGACCAGGAAGTCTCTTACTCTTGAAGTGAAGCCAGATATTATTCACAGACACTAGAGAGGCGAGAAAACTATAGCATTGCTGGCCACCATCTTGACTCCATCTACTGTCTCTACTATTTTCAAGTCAGCAGACTATTAAGAAGGCTGGTGAGACTGTATCTTCTTTGCAAGCTAAAAGAACCACCTGAACTTGTGACTCTACAATGGATAAATTGGAAAGCCTTGTGGAAATGTGGTACATGAGTTTTGTATGCGGTACAATGATGCGCCCTTTGTTTACATTCCACAGGTTACCGGTTAGTATCTTTGCCGTTTCACTCTCCCTCCCTTCGTAAATTTAAGATCATCAACATTATAAAGCTACGTACATACATACATTAGTGTACATTATAATGACTTGAATTAAATTTAACTGCCTAAATGTTAAACTTCATAATTTTTACTTTCATTAAACCTTTCACCGTACTATGATGCACTATCGCTTTGCTTACTCTCAGTGGAAGTTCAAATCAGGGGTTAAACTTGTTATAATCGGTTCGTTTAACGAAGTTTCGCTTAACAAAGTGTTTTTTAGGAATGTAACCCCTTCGTTAAAGAGGGTTGCCTGTATATATATATATATATATATATATATATATATATATATATATATATATATATATATATATATATATATATATATATATATATATATATACATACATACATACATACATACATACATACATACATACACACACACACACACACACACACACACACACACACACACACACACACACACACACACACACACACACACACACACACCTAACCCTCCGTTATCACGCGAAATTGGTGCCTAAAAAAATGCGCGATAGCGGAAAATGCAATAACAGAAGTGAAGAATAAATAGGAAATAAATAAATAGGTGCCTCAACCCAAAAATTTTCCTTAAAAACCAGCTCTGAGACTGAGGGATGGTGGTGGTGGTGGTGGTGAGCAGTGACCAAAACCAATCAGCTCCCTTATTCAAATCACGGGACTTGAATACACAGCGATGATTGGCTGCTGGCTCCTCCTCCTCCTCATGATCATCATCGTTCTCCCCCTCCACCTCTTCCTCCTCCTTCCCCATCTAAACATTCGTCGGTGTGTGGTTGGGATATGGGTTGTACTACTACTACTACTAATACTACTACTACTAATAATAATACTAATACGGGTGCGCGATATCGACTTTCCAGATGCACTAAAACTGAATTTTGCAGTTTTTCATAAGTGCACGATAACACGTAAACACGATAACGGAAGGGCGCGATAACAGAGGGTTAGGTGTGTGTGTGTGTATATATATATATATATATATATATATATATATATATATATATATATATATATATATATATATATATATATATATATATATATATATATATATATATATATATATATATATATATATATATATATATATATATATATATATGTTGCTCCATGGGAGAACAATCCAAGTACCATCACCACCGAAAACATGTATTCCTGCACAAATGGGAGCTCAAGGCATCTGCTTCCATCATATATGCAACATTTAATCAAAGTTTAGACCGTATTGTCATAGAGAGAGAAGGATCTAAGAAACATCTAGTGGAAGAGGATGCCTTGAGCTCCCACACTCATTTATATACAGGCAACCCCCGCTTAAAGAAGGTTCACACAATGAAATTTCGCTACAACGAAGGTTTCATTTTACTACCATCTGCTCCTTTAACGAACACCAAACTCGCTTTAATGAAGTTTTATCCAGGTAATTTTTTCCAAGTTTGAAAGCATTGCCGTATCATGCAAGCCGACAGGCTTTTGAATACACCAGCGCCTCTCGTGGACAATACGCGCACCACACACTCCCCCTGTTCAAAACAATAACAGCGTCACCAGCAGCTCATCTTCCTTCGCTCAACTTACCACCAAAACGCCCTGCAATGTTGCCTAGCGTTGCTAAGAAGACCAGGAAGTCTCTTACTCTTGAAGTGAAGCTGGATATTATTCACAGACACGAGAAATGCGAGAAAATTAATAGCATTGCTCGCCACCATCTTGACTCCATCTACTGTCTCTACTATTTTCAAGTCGGCAAACTATTAAGAAGGCTGGTGAGACTGTATCTTCCTTGCAAGCTAAAAGAACCAAAGCCTTGTGGAAATGTGGTAGATAAGTTTTGTATGTGATACAGTGATGCGCCCTTTGTTTACATTCAACAGGTTGCCGGTTAGTGTCTTTTCCACTCCACTCTCCCTCCCTTCATAAATTTAAGATCATCAACATTATAAAGTCACGTACATACATACATTAGTGTACATTATAATGACTTAAATTAAACTGCTTAAATGTTTAATTTCATAATTTTTACTTTCATTAAACCTTTCACTGTACACTCAACCCTCGATTTGCCGGACCTCCATTTGCCGGATTTCGGATTTGCCGGACAAGAGTCTGTGGGAAAAATAAAAAAAAAAAAAAAAAAAAAAGTCCGGGACAAGTCGATTTCAAACTACCGCGCCAGACAAAGTTCGCAAATCGGGCACTATAGATGGCAGCGCGGGCGGACATACACGTCTAGTACTGGACTGTAAACAAGTCTGCCGCACACGAGTGTTGTCCTTACGTGTCGGCGGCATTGGCATGTGTTACGGCCCCACGTGGTGAGATGATGATGATGATGATGGTCGTCGGAGGTTTTGCCTTTGCCTCGGCACCTCCTGTTACTTCTATTCTTCCTGATCCTGCCTTTCTTTTATTTTTCTTTCTCTTGTCTTCCACATCTGGTGCAAAGTCTCTTTCTTCTCCCTCAGTTTTGTTTTTCTGAACAAAAAACGTCTGATTTATTTTCCAACTTCCTGGTACAGCTGGTGCAGGTGCCGAAATGCCGTTAAAGACAACACTATGTTCCCACCGGAAATTTTTGCCGTTAAACACGGGATTCCGGTAAATCGCGTGCCGTTAAAGCGGGGTTCAACCTGTATAGGGTAAAGTCCGGCAAGGGGGTAGACCCCCGGACATTTTCCATTGCCGGACATTTGCCATTCCCGGACAAGCCTTCCCCCCTTTTAGTCCGGCAAATCGAGGGTTGAGTGTACTATGATGCACTCTCGCTTTGTTTACTCTCAATGGAAGTTCAAGTCAGGGGTTAAACTTGTTATAATCGGTTCGCTTAACGAAGTTTCGCTTAATGAAGGGTTTTTAGGAACGTAATCCCTTCGTTATGCAGGGTTTGCCTGTTTATATATATATATATATATATATATATATATATATATATATATATATATATATATATATGTGTGTGTGTGTGTGTGTGTGTGTATTTTTTTTTTTTTTTTTTTTTTTTTTTTCTAGAGTGCCTGTAGGTATACTTGAAGGGTATGGGAAGCACTGTTCAGCTTCCACCCATTAGTGGTATAGGCAATTTTATTTATAGTGGTACCCATATTAGGGCCCATGTAACAATCCAAGCACATCTTTGTTGTAACCACCTAGAACCTGGGTATCATGGTGACATGTAGGTAACTTTAAACCACTCGACAAATGACAAAGTTTCAAGGCGGTATGTGGTGGGATTTGAACCTACGCATGGGCGTCTGCCTGATCCCATACTCACTACCTTACCCACTACACCACCGCCTCCTCTGACATATATTACTGTTATTTATCATCTTTGATTTTGCCTTACAAAATAAAACAACTTAGTCTTAATCTTTTGTAAAAAAAAAGAATCTCTGCACTTAAGTTTCATACTACTGAGCTGTAGTATTATAACATTGTTAGGAAATTCCATCATATTTCTTCTCAGAATGCTTCATATAATCAGTAGTAAGAATTCCACAAGAAACAGGTCACATGTGATACTGAAGCTGACAAAATTCAATTCAAGCAATCTTGTATAGGATATTTTGTTAATTTATTTTTTTTAATGTCTACAGTGTTCTCCTAAGTTTTTTTCTTTAGTTTGTACCTGTACAAGTGGCATTCTGCCTATTATTTAATAAATGTTCACTGTTTTTGTTATGAGTATCGTCCAGTCACTTCCATTTATCCATGAATGATGAATGCAGTGTCTCTTCAACTATAATGCTGATTCTACAAAAATATTCATGGACTTGCATGTTAGTATAAAAACAAGTAGGATCTTGTGAATGGTGCATGGTAATTGGATAATTTTGGCATCCCTTTACAGAGAGAGACACACTTGACTTGAGAAGGATAAGTTTGGGGAGACAAATATGCTTGGATTGTCTCATGTCTGAATTTTGAAACTGAATCTGTATCATTATTACACTTCTGTGTTTTTTGCACATCAGAACCTGCTAGTGGGGCAGCAAGAATCAAATGACAGTGAAGATGAGGAACACGGCGAGGCTTCATCAGGGGAGGATTCCACTGACAGTGACTCAGAGGATAACATGCTGCATCCAAAGAATCTGCAGCTTCCCAGCACCACCCGAAACCACCAGCAAAACCTCATACAAGTGTTATCTGAATGCGCAGAGGAGGAGGAACGCTCTGATGGTGAAATGACAGTGGCATCCTCAAGCTCAGGGGAGCGGTGAGTCCCAGCCACACCACATTTCCTCCACTACAGGGCTTATTGTGTTCATATGCACCTAAAGTACATTATTTACATGTACACTAGTTGCTCCACAGAAAGTTGTGAAAAGAAAAGGAGTTCAGAAGGAATACCGAAAAGTGTAAGTACCTTAAAAGACATACTATGTGTAATTAAAAACTTTCTTCGTTGTCCTCCCCATAGAGGAATAAATGAGACAAATAATGAGTCAACAAAATAATATGGATAGTCCTGAATAACTGTGTTTAATCTAAAATGTGAGATAATTATGAGTATATGGAACAAAGCGTGAGCTGTTGGATAAAGTGATGATTACTGTTGTTTGTCTTTGTGTCATTTGTTTCATTGCATTGAATCATGCAAACTACAGTAGAAAGTAATGATTCTAGAATGAAGGATGTAGTTGTAAAGGGAAGAGGTGTGAATGAGATGATATAATGGAGAGAAAAGTTAGAATATGAAAAAAATAAATTAAAAAAAAAAAAAAAAAAAAATATATATATATATATATATATATATATATATATATATATATATATATATATATATATATATATATATATATATATATATATATATATATATATATATATATATATATATATATGTATACACATATAAGAGGAGAAGCAAGGAGATAGCAGTGCATGTTATGGATGAAGAGCTGTAGTAGTGTTGCTCATTGGAGCTGTTGAGTTGCAGACCAGCCAAAACCTTCAAGTGGATGGCTTATACCAGAATATGTAAATGACAAATGTGTCAAAGTAAAAAGTCTTTATGTGTTATTTTCAAAATGTTTTTAACTAAATCCTAAAAATTTAATTAAAAGTAAACATCTTTCAATTTGCAATCATTAACCAGCAAAATGTCAACTGCATTTGTTTTATGTACACTTAACCCTCGGCTATTGCGCCCAATTGGGGCCGAAATAGCCACACCATAGCCGAAAATGCAATAGCTGAATTGATCTTGGCGTGAAGGCGGTTTTGGCCAATGAGCGCTCAGATATCCCATGATGTCATGGCTGTGCGCGCAATAGCAGGCATCTGAGGTCGCGATAATGAAATCTTAACAGCTTTTCATGGGTGCGCGATAGCAATAAAACACGATAGCCGAAGTCGCGATAGCCGAGTGTTGACTGTATGTAGTTTCTCTGGCTAAAGGTGGGTTCACACGTGCCAATTTGAAACTGAAATTTTACATAGGTAGAGTTTCCGACTCATCCCTTCTAGTCATAAATTGTCACAAATAGCAACTGGAAAGTATCAACTAGCTGGCATCTTGGCAGGAAGTGAATGTAAACAAACAGCTACCCACCAAGAAGTCTTTCTCCAGTGATGATGCTGAAGCGATGGTTGCTCTTTTGGTGTACCAGAAGAGTCATCAAAAAAGAAAATGCCTTAGGATACATCCCTGGTTAAGTAGAAGGAAAGAAAGGAGTGTCTACCACACACTAATCTTAAGAAGACTATGCATAATTGCAATCAAATTAAATCCTGACAAGTCTTCAATCCTCACTTCCAACAACACCCTGCATTTAGGAAAACAGTTCTTGGAGAGCTATTTCATCAAATGATGATTTGCACAAGCTTTTTTTACTGTATAATTCATTTATGGGGTCCCAGATGTGTTCTTTTTTCCTCACCAATTCTAACATCTCTATACCTGGAGACCATGTTTTCAAAGCTTACTCTGTGACGTCACAATGTAAATAAAATCGCAAATCGACTAACAAGATCAACATGTTGGTCTTGTCTTGCAACTGCTTTCTCCAGTCACTAGGCACCAATTTTGAGTAAACCCGACTTTAAGTCAGTTTTTTTTTAAGAGAGAGAAGAGGACTAGCCAAAGGCAACAAAAAAAAGAATAAAGAAAAAAAGACTCACTCAGTTGCCAGACTCCTTACAGAGCCAATAAAATTTGTCATAGGACAGGCACAAATGTCTTGAAACCTCCCCCTTGAATGAAGTCAAGTCATAGGAAGTTCAAAATACAGACACAGGCAGGGAGTTCCAGAGAAAGGTATGAAAAATTGAGAGTACTGGTTAACTCTTGTGCCAGAGAGTTGGACAGAATACGGGTGAGAGAAGGAAGAAAACTTGTGCAGCAAGGTTGCAGGAGGAGGGGAGGCATGCAGTTAGCAAGATAAATAGAGCAACTAGCATGGAAATAGCAGTAAAAGATAGTAAGAGATGCAACATTTTGGCAGTGAGAAAGAGGCTGAAGACAGTCAGAGAAAGGGAATTGATGAGATGAAAAGATTTTGATTCCACCATATCTAAGCTATGTGAATGGAACCTCCTCCAAATATGCAAAGAGTACTCCATACATGGGCAGATGAGGCCTTTGTACAGAGTTAGCAGTTGGGGAGGTGAGAAAAATTGGCAGAGACGTCTCAGAACATCTAACTTTATAGAAGCTGTTTTAGCAAGAGAGGAGATGTGAAGTTTCCAGTTTAGATTATGTGTAAAGGATAGGCTGAGGATATTCTGTGTAGAAGAGGGGGACAATTGAGTGTTATTGAAAAAGAGGACATACAATTATCTGGAAGGTTGTGTCGAGTAGATAGATAAAGGAATTGAGTTTTCGAGGTATTGAACACTACTAAGTTTTTCTCTGCCCCAATCAGAAATCTTAGAAAGACCAGAAGTTAGGTGCCCTGTGGCATCCCTGTGAGATTTGACTTCCTAAAGGGTTGGTCATCTCTGAAAAGACATGTAGACCATAACATGAAAAAAAAAAAAAGCGGAGAAGGCAAGATCTAAGGGCTAACATCATTAATGAATAATAAAAAGAGAGGGTGACAGGGCAGAACTCTGAGAAACACTACTGTTAATTGATTTAGAAGAAAAGTAACCATCTACCACAGCAGCAATAGAATGGTTGGGATGGAAACTTGAGATGAAGTTGTAGAGAGAAGGATAGAAACTGTAGGAGGATAGTTTAGAGATCAAAGCTTTGTTCCAGACTCTATCAAAAGCTTTTGATATGTCTAATGTGACAACAAAAGTTTCACTGAAATCTCTAAAAGAGGATGACCAAGACTCAGTAAGGAAAGCCAGATCACCAGTAGATCATCCCTGACTCATACTGGCAATCAAATAGAGAATCTTCCTATTAAGGATAAATTAAAAACTTGAAACAAGCAAGAAATTAAAGATTTAGGGCAGTAGTTTGAGCGATAAGAATGGTCACCCTTTTTAGGAACAGGTTGAATGTAGGCAAACTACTACTACCTCCTTCTTCGGAGGAGGTAGTAGACACCTACCAAAACAATAACTTACTCCCAGTGAGATCTAATAGCACTAGTTCATGAGGTGCTGTGAACCTTCCATTAAAGCTAGTTGTGATCTTGTTGAACGTTTCCCTTTGTGTCTCACAACTCAAGGGGGTAGTCACAGCCTACCCTCTAAAGACAGCTCTCCTTCTTCACACAAAACTACATGCACTTACCACACATACACCCTTCATTCCAAATCAAAATTTAAAAGAAAAATGGGACCCAAAATAAACAACGCCTCGGAGTCCCCTCTGGGAGGGACCAAAATGTCCCCAGGTCGGACACCTCTCCTGTTGAAGACCACAAATGCCTTGACACCTCCCTCAACTTTTTCTACATTAACTTCTGCAACATTCGCGGTCTTAGATCTAATTTTCAATCTGTGGAACACCACCTCTCCTCTACTAAACCTCATCTTCTTTTCCTCACCGAAACACAGCTGTCTGAGGCAACTGACAGTAGCCCTTCTCTGTTCCCTCCTACTTTCTCTATTCTCATTTTCATTCCAAAGCTGGATGTTGCGTCTATGTACGCAATGACTTAACTTGCTCTCGTGCCCACGCTCTTGAGTCTTCCGAATTTTCCACCATCTGGCTACGACTTAACAGTCACTCTCAAACTAAATTCATCTGTGCTGTTTATCTCTCCCTAACTCTTCTGACTATAGTAATTTCTTCGACTACTTAACTTCTAAAGTGGAGCACATTCTGTCCCTCTACCCTTTCGCTGAGATTTCCATTCTTGGAGATTTCAATGTTCACCACCAGCTTTGGCTTTCCTCTCCCTTCACTGACCACCCTGGTGAACTAGCCTTCAACTTTGCTATCCTCCATGACCTAGAGCAACTGGTGCAACACCCTACTCGTATTCCTGACCGTCTTGGAGACACGCCCAACATTCTTGATCTCTTCCTCACCTCTAACCCTTCTGCTTATGCTGTCACCCTTTCATCTCCGTTGGGCTCCTCCGATCACAATCTCATTTCTGTATCTTGTCCTATTTTTCCAATCCTCCGCAGGATCCCCCAAAGCGAAGGTGCCTCTGGCATTTTGCCTCTGCCAGTTGGGGGGACCTGAGGAGGTATTATGCTGATTTTCCCTGGAATGATTATTGCTTCCGTGTCAGAGACCCATCTCTTTGTGCTGAACGCATAACAGAGGTGTTAGTATCTGGCATGGAGGCGTACATTCCTCATTCTTTTCTCAACCTAAACCTTCTAAACCTTGGTTTAACTCAGCCTGTTCTCGTGCTATACATGATAGAGAGGTTGCCCACAAAAGGTACTTGAGCCTTCCATCTCCTGAATCTCATGCACTTTATATCTCTGCCGGAATCATGCCAAGTCTGTTCTTCAACTTGCCAAACACTCTTTCATAAATAGGAAATGTCAAAATCTTTCAAACTCAAACTCTCCTCGTGACTTCTGGCATCTAGCCAAAAACATCTCAAATAACTTCACTTCTTCATCTTTCCTCCTTTATTTCATCCTGATGGCACCACTGCCATCTCTTCTGTCTCTAAAGCTGAACTCTTTTCTCAAACCTTTGCTCACAACTCCACCTTGGACGATTCTGGGCTTGTCCTCCTCTCCTCCTCCCTCTGACTATTTCATGTCTACAATCAAAATTCTTCGTAATGATGTTTTCCATGCCCTTGCTGGCCTAAACCCTCGGAAGGCTTATGGACCTGATGGGGTCCCTCCTATTGTTCTCAAAAACTGTGCTTCTGTGCTTGCACCTTGCCTGGCCAAACTCTTCCAACTTTGTCTATCGACTTGTACCTTTCCTTCCTGCTGGAAGTTCGCCTACATTCAGCCTGTTCCTAAAAGGGTGACCGTTCTAACCCCTCAAACTACCGTCCTATAGCTTTAATCTCTTGCTTGTCTAAAGTTTTTAATCTATCCTGAATAGGAAGATTCTCAAACATCTGTCACTTCACAATCTTCTGTCTGATCGCCAGTATGGCTTCCGTCAAGGTCGCTCTACTGGTGATCTTCTGGCTTTCCTTACTGAGTCTTGGTCATCCTCTTTTAGAGATTTCGGTGAAACTTTTGCTGTTGCGTTAGACATATCAAAAGCTTTTGATAGAGTCTGGCATAAAGCTTTGATTTCAAAACTGCCCTCCTACGGCTTCTATCCTTCTCTCTGCAACTTTATCTCAAGTTTCCTTTCCGACCGCTCTATTGCTGCTGTGGTAGACGGCTACTGTTCTTCTCCTAAACCTATTAATAGTGGTGTTCCTCAGGGTTCTGTCCTGTCACCCACTCTCTTTCTATTATTCATTAATGACCTTCTTAACCAAACTTCTTGCCCTATCCACTCCTACGCTGATGATACCACCCTACATCTTTCCACGTTCTTTCAGAGACGTCCAACCCTTCAGGAAATCAACAGATCACGCGGGACGCCACGGAACGCCTGACTTCCGATCTTTCTAAGATTTCCGATTGGGGCAGAGAAAATCTAGTAGTTTTCAATGCCTCAAAACTCAATTCCTCCATCTATCAACTCGACACAACCTTCCAGACAACTATCCCTCTTCTTCAATGACACTCAACTGTCTCCTCTTCCACAATGAATATCCTCGGTCTGTCCTTTGCTCATAATCTTAACTGGAAACTTCACATCTCATCTCTTGCTAAAACAGCTTCTATGAAATTAGGTGTTCTGAGGCGTCTCCGACAGTTTTCTCGCCCTCCAACTGCTTACTCTGTATAAGGGCCTTATCCGTCCCTGTATGGAGTACTCTTCGCATGTTTGGGGGTTCCAGTCACACAGCTTTGCTTGATAGGGTGGAATCGAAAGCTCTTCGTCTCATCAACTCCCTCCTCTGACTAACTGTCTTCAGTCTCTTTCTCACCGCCGAAATGTTGCATCCCTTTCTATATTTTATCGCTATTTTCATGGTAACTGTTCTACTGATCTTGCTAACTGCATGCCTCCCCTCCTCCTGCGGCCACGCTGCACAAGGCTTTCTTCTTCCTCTCATCCCTATTCTGTCCAACTCTCTAATGCAAGAGTTAACCAGTACGCTCAATCATTCATCCCTTTCACTGGTAAACTCTGGAACTCCCTCCCTGCATCTGTATTTCCGAATTCCTACAACTTGTCTTCTTTTAAGAGGGAGGTATCGAGGCATTTGCTCCTCTAATTCTGGCTGACGGTTTTGGCACTTTTTGAAGTCTTTGGAGAGCCAGCGCCTTTTTCTAACTTTCTTTTTTTTGCCCTTCGCTGGCCCTCTTCCCTACGTAAAAAAAAAAAAAAAGAAAAAAAAAAACAAACTTCCAGCAAGAAGGAAAGGTAGAAGTTGATACACAGAGTTGGAAGAGTTTGGCCAGGCAAGGTACAAGCACGCAAGCACAGTTTTTGAAAACAATAGGAGGGACCCAATCAGGTCCATAAGGCTTCCGAGGGTTTAGGCCAGCGAGGGCATGGAAAACATCATTACGAAGAACTTCAATTGTAGATATGAAATTGTCAGAGGGAGGAGGAGAGGGAGGAACAAGCCCAGAATCTCCAAGGTGGAGTTGTTAGCAAAGGTGTGAGAGAAGAGTTCAGCTTTAAAGACAGATGAGATGGCAGTGGTGCCATTAGGATGAAATAAAGGAGGGAAAGATGAAGAAGTAAAGTCATTGGAGATTTTTTTGGCCAGATGCCAGAAGTCTCAAGGAGAGTTTGAGTTTGAAAGATTTTGACATTTTCTATTTATGAAGGAGTGTTTGGCAAGTTGAAGAATAGACTTGGCATGATTCCGGGCAGATTTATAAAGTGCATGAGACTCAAGGACCTTTTGTGGGCAACCTCTCTATCTTGTATAGCATGAGAACAGATTGTGTTAAACTAAGGTTTAGGTTGAGAAAAAGAGTGAAGAATGTACACCTCAATTCCAGACACTATCACCTCTGTTATGCTTTCAGCACACAGATGGGTCTCTAACACAGATACAGTAGTTATTCCAGGGAAAATCATCATAATACAGGTAACTGTTGATTTGTGTGTGTTTAATTTTTGCGTTTTTGTTAATATGTGACCGAAAAAATATTATAATTAAATTTACGAGATCGGTTTCCTTATACGCGATTTGGCTCAACCGCATTTTCAAACTGAGCGCCAGACACAATTTCAAACTGCGTGCCAGAGAGTGGAATGCAATGGCGAGTGCTTGTGAGGGGTGAAGACATTGGCGTCCTGTGTTTTTTTTTTTTTTTACAAGTGTTTACTTTTATACTGTGGGGTTATTTTTGATAAGTGGATTTTTGATAAAGTGGAAAAGCTCAGAGGAAGGTGATGACTGACTGTGGTGTGAGGGGTGAAGGCAGTGACGCAATGAGTGTTGTGTTTACGTATTCTTTGTTTCGTTGTTTTCCCTTATTATTTTTTGCCTTCTCTTATTATTTCTTGCTTTTTCCTTTACTTTACTTTAAATACACGTCTAGTGTTTAGAATGGTAAATAATAAAAACATGTTAATTTAGCCAAATAAATAGAGTATTTTGTATGAATTTTTTTGGACTACATCCCGCATCCCCTCTATTATCTATTGTTTCTTGTGAGAATTACAAGTTTGTTTTACGTGAATTTTGATATATGCGATGCCTCTTGGAACGCATCTATCACGTAAATCGAAAGTTACCTGTACCTCCTTAGATCCCCCCAACTGGCAGAGGTAATTAAAATGCTAGAGGCGCCTCCACCTTGAGAGACCCTGAGGAAGGATTACAGAAACAGGATAAGATACAGACATGAGGTTATGATCGGAGGAGCCCAACGGAGAAGATAAGGTAACAGCATAAGCAGAAAGGTTAGAGGTAAGAAAAAGTCAAGAATGTTGGGTGTATCTCCAAGACGGTTAGGAATAGAGTAGGGTGTTGCACCATTTGCTCTAGGTCATGTAGGATAGCAAAGTTGGTGGTGAACATTGAAATCTCCAAGGATGGAGATCTCTGCAAAAGGATAGAGGAACAAAATGTGCTCCACTTTGAAAGTTGAATAGTCAAAGAATTTACTATAGTTAGAGGAGTTAGGGGAGAGATAGACAGGACAGATAAATTTAGTCAAGGAGTGACTTTTGAGTCGAACCCAGATGGTGGAAAACTCGGAAGATTCAAGAGCGTAAGCTCAAGAGCACGTCAAATCATTGCGCACATAAACGTAACATCCAGCTTTGGAAGTCTGAAACGAAAATGAGGATAGAAAGTAGGAGGGAACAGAAAAAGAGTTACTGTCAGTTGCCTCAGACAGCTGTGTTTTGGTGGGGGAAAGATGAGGAGGTTTAGCAGAGGAGAGGTGGTGTTCTACAGATTGAAAATTAAATATAAGAGTGCGAATGTTACAGAAGTTAGTGAAGAAAAAGTTGAAGGTGTCAAGAAGTTTGAGTCGACATCGAGAGAAACGTCCGACCTGGGGACATTTATGGTCCCCTCCTTAGAAGGGGACTCCAAGGCTAATGTAGGAGTTGCCATTTTAAAATTTTAAGTGACGGGTGTGTGTTTGTAGGAAGTGCTTGTAATTTTGTGTGAAGAGGGAGAGTTGTCTTTAAAGAACAGGCTGTGACTGCCCCTTTGATTTGTGACACGCATAGGATTCAGCGATATTACAACTAGCTTTGATGGTGAGTTCACAGCATCCCCTGAACTTATCCAGCCCAGAACTGGGCAGACCAGTACCGGTCCAGATCAGACCTAGTGCTATACGACCTCGCTTCGGGTAAATTATCGTTTCGGTAGGTGTCTATATACTACCTCCTCCTCTGAGTTAAAATTTATGTATTTTAAAACATTTCTCACGTGATCATGAGAAATCTTTAGTGCTCTTGTGAAAGGATGCAATTAAGCTGCCAGGTCTCAATATGATACAGTCCCCTACTGTAGGCACATGGTGACTCTGAAAGCCCTTCATAGCTAATATAAACCTCTTGTTATATGGTTGGTTAGCAGGCCACAGACCATGGCAGAGAAGAGGAGAGTACCCATCTCAACTTGAGGAGAATCAAAACCATTTCAATCAGTTTCTCGGTGCATGAAAACCCATCTGCCATAGTACGTAGCGATAGCAGTGGAAAGTATAATGGTAATAGAAATGAAGAATTTTAATGAAAATGTTATAAGAAGCCACTTAAAAACTTGATAAGCCAGCACACTGATTTTTCCAAGTATGTATAATGTCAATGTATTTAAGCATTATTAATCAATCACCACCTCAGCCAACACAACCTTCACTAACACTACTTTAACTGTGATGCCTCTAAATGTGTGACAGATTTTTATGGACAGTGTAATTCCTTTTTATCTCGTTTTAAAGGAGGATCATCACATGTAAGGAGCAATCTGTTTTTTTTAAATATTGTTCTAGTTTTTATAGTAGTCAGCTTTTAAACTTGTGCGATGGTGGTATGGAGGCGGTGTACCGTGCGTGGAAGGTTGTGGTGCGTCGCGTATGGAAGCTGCCCTGGACTACTCACTGTAATCTACTTCCATATATAGCCCAGGTTATGCTCCCGGAACTGTGGTTTGCTAAACGTGAAATTGCATTTTTAAAGCAATTTCAAGCAATACAGTCATACGAACTATAGGTAGGATGGGGTTATATGGAAGACACCCAGTGCTAGGGAGTAATGCACGATTCCTTAAGTATAGATATGATATGAACAGTGATGTGGTGAACGTGGCCTGGGAGCAGCTACAGGGAGACCAACACAACTTAACTCGGACAGGTGCACAGATTCGAGAATTATGTTACATGAGGGATATAAATGATTTCACAGTCTTAGATAAAAAGGAGATAAAAATGATAATTAATGTTTTGTGTAGTGAGTGAGGTAAGATTGTATGTGTGATATCGACTGACTTGTAGTAACAGTGGCATGTTTTTGAATTTTAATGAAATGTATTTTATAGCTTTTATTTAGTTTTAGTTTTTTTTTTTTTTAAGTGTACACATTTTGTGTGAATAAAGACTACTGAACTGAACTGAACTACAGCATCGGATATATGGCACACACACACACACACACACACACACACACACACACACACACACACACACACACACAAGAAGAAAAAATAATAAAAGAAAATGAATACAAATAAAATTGTTATAATCTAAATAGAATGCCACTGTAATAATAATGATGATAATAATAATAATAATAATAATGATATAGATAATAATAATAATAATAATAATAATAATAATAATAATAATAATAATAATAATAATAATAATGATGATAATAATGATGATAATAATAATAATGATGATAATGATAATAATAATAATGATGATAATAATAATAATAATAATAATAATAATAATAATAACAATAATAATAATATTATTATTATTATTATTATCATTATCATTATCATTATTATTATTATTATTATCATTATTATTATGTGTGTAGTAGTAGTAGTAGTAGTACTACTACTACTACTACTACTACTACTACTACTACTACTACTACTACTACTACTACTTCTACTACTACTACGACCACTACTACTACTGCTACTACTACTATTACTAATAATGATAATAATAATAATAATAATAATAATAATAATAATAATAATAATAATAATAATAATAATAATAATAATAATAATCAATGAAAACTGACAAGATTATGTCAGGAAGTGTTATATGATAAGTAGAAAGATGAGAGAAGTTAGTTACCTAAACTTGAAGAAAGATGAATGTATCTAGAGGAGACAAGATTATGATCGTTTACAGGTGTGGAAAGAAAATAAATAGATAAATAAATAAATAAATAAATGAAAAAATGTATATTTTTGTCAACATCAAGTAGAAACTTAAAAGAACATAACAACAGATTTTTTTTTTCAGAACAGACTAATAAATGAGTGGAATGCAATAACAAAAATAAGGGAAAGAAGGAGAATCTCAAGCATGCAGGATGTGGAGGTAGACAGGGATTCGACGCATCGGAAGAACTCAATATTGCATGTCAAAAGAATCCCAATGACAAGCAAGCATTAGCCGGACGCGGGGAGAGGAACCAGCTATGGAGCAAGAGTAGGATGCAGGCAATGGGAATCAGATGCACGTCTGGAGTGTGGGTGTGGTCTGCGTGTGATTGTGTGAAGGGAATAATGAGTGACTGTGGAGAGCCAGGGGAGGGGCAACCTTAGATTTATCTCTACAGGTGGGAAATTTAAGTGACAGCCATGTCGTATCGTTTCTCTTAACGTTGTAATCATAGGGTACGACTGGAGAATGCTGCATAAAAATTAATAATACGCCATAAACAAACGAATTTTGTATGTATTTGTCAATTCATTTATTATTATCATAACTATTTATTTTTTCATTATTTATTCATCTTTTTATTTTATTTATTTATTCATTTATTTTTTTTTTTATTTATTTATTTTTTTTTTTTTGAGGGAGAGGATAATTTCACTTACAGACACCCACCCTGTGGTAACTAAAATCGCCGCTTGGGAAAGGCCATGTTGGATGGGATGCGATGTTGTGACGTCGATGGATGCTGTTGTAGAATTGTGACGGCCAGGTGTGGGCCCACAATTTATAATTATATAGGCGTGAATTCCAGAAAAAAAAAAAAAAACAGTCGTGTCGCCCTCCTGTTTGTCGGGCGGCATTTGTGTAATTCGTTTAGTTGTCGTCCTGTAGATGTCTGTTATTGTTGAACATAGTGCTGTTATTGATGTACTTTCGAGTAACATCGTATCTTTATTGTGTGGGTATTGTGGCCATCACGTTAGTGTCGTACTGGAATTGTGAAAAAAGATTGATAACAACATGATATATTGTTAGATGGTCCTTATATGCTCGTTATAATGTAAATAATATCGTAGTCCATCTCACAGCTGTCGTGTGACTATCTGGCGGCTGTCGTGAGCCATGGGATTAGTCGATTAGCGTGAAAAAAGTGCAAGTCATGCTCAGTTGTGCGGCATTCGCCTCTCATCGTGCTGTGTGGGACGCGGGCTTTTTAGCTGAGACATCAGTTGGGACCACTGCCACACCCAGTTGTCAGTATGGGGGATACACATACTCATTTCATTATTTACTATAAATCATAGAAAGGAAAAAAAAAAAAACTCCGCGTATTTCCAACGCATGTTATGGATTAACGAGAGACTTTTTCATCATTATTTTTTATCTGGCTTCAGTAAGTGGTGTATCGTGCACAACATGGCATTCAGCCAACCTTCCGGGAATTCCCAGTTTACCCACACTACCACACTATTGTTTGTGGATTATGTTTGCATATCATCCCTACACCGATTGCACCAGCAGTTTTACACCGTCTTCATTTATAATTCTCCGAAGGAAATTTTAGTAATTTTCTTAGTCATAGGGACGCCATGCATAATTCTCTAGCCTTTTATGTTGTTCCTTTCCATATTTATGCCACAGCCTTGCTTACACTTCCGCGAGTCTGCATCGTCATTCTGCTTCCAGAAACAACGTAGTCATCCTCAAGGCTAAGACAGCGCTTCTTTCTTTTGTATAACATTTCTTTCTGTTCACTTTTGACGCTGCATTTTGGCACAACGAAACTCTTTACATATGTTCTCCTTCCTGTCCTATAACGACACTCCTTCCCTGGTCAAACATCGTGGACGCTTTCCTGGAATCCTTTTGACGAATTATGCAAACACTCCTCACTCTTTGGAAACCCACTAGTTGCACAACCGCGCGCACGCGCGCTTGTGTGTGTGTGTGTGTGTGTGTGTGTAAGAGATGATAGAATAGGAAATGTATTGCAAGAAAATGAAGAAGCTTAATATTTACAATACTATCAGTTCATGAAAAAAAAAACTTGGTATCATGTACATTAAAGAAAACAAACAAACAAGCAAACAAAACTGCAATAGGAATAAACTGGTTGAATATATTAGCTGAAGGAGGAACTAAATTAAAGTGATAACAACGATGAAACTTACACACACACACACACACACACACACACACACACACACACACACCTTCCGTAATGGTGTGTTCGTTATTGCTTCAGCCATTCTTTCCTCTCTTCTACCTCTCTCACATTGCATAATGATGGTTTTATTTCATTATGTCAGAACACGTGGGAAAAAGAATAAATAAAAACGACAAGAACTTTATCAAACTATTTCAAAACCAGACAATTAAAATCATATTGGTCTTTTCTTTCTTGTTTCTCTTTCACTTGGCCGTTTTATAAGTCTATTGCAGTCACCTCGTCTACAACGCCACTTTTGTATACCCGTTTTTTAATGTCATGGGTCTTCCAGTAACAGGACTAGCTCTTCCCCCTCCTCCCTCCTATATTCCCACCATGCTTCAGTGTTGCACTAAACTTTCTAGTCTACTCACTCTCCTCGTTGTTGTTTCCCTTACTAATGCGTACCTATCATCAAGGTTATCCTGGAATGATTAACACACATGGCCACACACCCACACACGCGCACGCACACACATTACGAACACGGGAAGATGACGAGGAGTATATGAGCTTACATGACAAGAAAACATAACAAGACAGTAAAGGTTAATCTATTCCATTAGCACTAGTCCACAGTAACTTACCAGCGACAAAGCAGGCTGTCGTACGTGTTAAGCTCAGCCGCCAGCAACATATGTCACCCCTGAGAGAGAGAGAGAGAGAGAGAGAGAGAGAGAGAGAGAGAGAGAGAGAGAGAGAGAGAGAGAGAGACCTATATAATAACTGCCAGTAGACAAAAAAAAAAAGTGATGTGTGGAACCTTCAAAAAGTATCGGGAGGAGGAGGAGGAGGAGGAGGAGGAAAAAGAGGAGAAGGAGGAGGAGGAGGAGGAGGAGGAGGAGGAGGATATTCATCTCTCTCTCTCTCTCTCTCTCTCTCTCTCTCTCTCTCTCTCTCTCTCTCTCTCTCTCTTCAGTCACCGTCACTGTCGCAACCGTCTCTGTCAGTCCTCTTAATTAAAACCAATGACATAAAATTCAAACGCTAATGCTGCGTATACCTCTGAACACTGACCGCGCTCTGATCGATACAATTGATAACAAGAATGGATGAAAATACGAATTAAAAATGTTTCGCCTGCAGCAGTGGAATGATCGTCAATGATGCAATGGTAGTCCTTATTCCAATCAGGACGAATGCTACCTTTGTGGAAAAATTCTGTTTGTGTACGGCACTTGTATTCTACAGCGGGGCGGAAGGTATGACAAATAGCAACTTTGTTAATTCTTTGATAGATACATAAATAAACAGAAGATAAATAGATAGATAGATAGATAGATAGACAGATCTAGGAAGGTAGTGGCGTAGTGGATAAGGTGATGAGCGTGGAATTGGGCAGACGTCCACGTGTACGTAGGTTCGAATCCCTCTAAATACCGCCTTGAAACAGCCATTTGTCGAGTGGTTTAAAGTTACCTATTACATGTCACCATGATATCCAGGTTCTAGGTGGTTACACCAAAGATGTGCTTGGGTGGTGATATGACCCTACTATGGGTACCACTATAAATAAAATTGCCTGCGCCACTATTAATGGGTGGAAGCTCAACAACGCTTCCAATACTCTTCAAGTTACCTACAGGCGCTATAGCAGGGACAAAAAGAAAAGAAGAAAAATTGATCGACAACAGCTTATACTATTAACAGGTAAAGTTAGGATTAAAGTGATATAACATTGCTTTTGAAAAAAAAAAATCTGAGACTGGGACAGATGTATATTATTGTGAATGAGGAGTTATAAATTGCCTGTATCTACTATCTAGATCACGACTAAAGTGTTAGGATACAATACGCCCACGAGAGCTCGACTAATAATCTATGTGGCTGACCTTTGAACATATACTCTTTTTGAGAAAATCAAGCTTTTCAATATGTAGATCCGGATCGGATCAGAAATGTGTTCTGGAAATGAAAGGAAGCGATCACATGCCATACTAAAAGCTGACACTCCAAACCAAAACAACTTCTCTTATTTTCTTTTTTACCTTTTGAAACCTTAATTTAGAAACTCGCTCTCATCAGATGAAAAAAAGATTATACATCCTTGTGAGGTGCATGACGGGGACAGGATGAGTGAGTAGGTACACAGTGACGCAGCCTAGCCAAGGGCACGCAAGACGCCCCGTGAACAGGTACTTATGCATGTCACGCTGACCATTCGCTTTCCCGCTCACTATACCATTATGCACAACATATATATATATATATATATATATATATATATATATATATATATATATATATATATATATATATATATATAGATATAGATAGAGAGAGAGAGAGAGAGAGAGAGAGAGAGAGAGAGAGAGAGAGAGAGAGAGAGAGAGAGAGAGAATAATGATAATGCTCCACAGAAAAGATCAGTTTGACAAAGTGAGTCAGAGAGCGATCACATAGGTGATAGAGCTTTTTGAAGACTAAGAGGCGTGGGCAGACCAGCACGCTGTGTCATCATTGTCCATATCGACACAGCAGCTAATGGTAGTTTGAAATTCAGGGCAGAAATTGTATGTGAACAGAAAAGGATATGTTTCCACAGGTCTGAGACTCCATGGTTTTCAGTGAAGAGGTGAGGGTGAGAGAAGGCATGAAAAACTGATGAAGAAACGAGCCGTGAAAGTATCAAGTCTGACTGCTTAATGGAAAGCAAACACTGCAAGGGAACACCGTTTTCCTTGGGAGCGAGGAGCAGTTGGTACCATGGTGGCATTGGTGGGTCTTGCAGCTCACGTGCAGGTAATCCGCACCAGGGCCAGGTGAGCCTTGGCAGGGGAAAGTAGTGTGAGCGTGAATATCAAGATATTCAGGGAAGGAAAACAAGTCACTGCATGAATAAATAATAGAAAAGTTAACAAGTAAAAAAATATCAAATGAACACCAATAACCTAGATTGAAATTATCACTAGCACCCTCCCCTTCTTTCTCTGTCCGCACACACACACACACACACACACACACACACACACACACACACACACACACACAAGTACATGTATACATATGCAGTGTCAGTGAGTGAGTAGTATGGGCACTGAAAACCGTAGGGAACGATGTCAATAAGGGCTGCGTAGAAGTAATAGACCTGCAAACTTCCCCTACCCGCCCCTCATCCCCCCCTTCTCTCTCTCTCTCTCTCTCTCTCTCTGCATCATCCTGAAGTGGTTGAGTGAGGTTGTTTTTGGGCGTCATGCATCAAGGTGGCCACTGTCATCCAGAAATCGAGCAGCAATTCATTAATCTATCTTTGGTGTGATCTTGATTATAAAACATTACCTAAAATTCTACTACTCATCTCAGAAGTCTGTATACTGTACTACTACTGCCAGCTTGGTGGAGCAGAAAATGATGTTTATTCTATCAAAGGTTACTTGCGTCTTATGAATGTCGAAGGCTCCTTAAAATAGAATGACAGCAAAACCGGTTTGATTCAGTTGTAAAGGCGTGGAATGAGAAAGGCGGCGGCGCTCTGGGAAATCCTGCCTTCCCGCTGCCGCGAGGGGCACGCCGGCCGCGAAGAGGGTGTGGGCAGGGCGTCAGGTAATTACGCAGGAATGTTATAACCGTCATTCCGTAGCAAGGAATACCAAAAGTCTCTCTCTCTCTCTCTCTCTCTCTCTCTCTCTCTCGTTTTGAAATCAATATAGATAACAATGGTCACCCTTCATCGTGCTCACCCGACAGACCTTGACCTTACTCCAGTGTGTGTGTGTGTGTGTGTGTGTGTGTGTGTGTGTGTGTGTGTGTGTGTGTGTGTGTGTGTGTGTGTGCGCTGGACGTAAACACACAAGGGTGTACGGTGAGATACAGCGAGAAGGAACGACGGTAAAAAATCGTTTCTCCTTCACAATTCACCTTGTCCCGCGCGGCAGCCACACTGTACCTGCGCCGGGCATCAAATATTGACTTTTTCTCCAATCCTGACCATGACTCATGTGGGTGGAGGCCGCGGGAGAAACCTGGAAGACGGGCAATTGCCAGGCCAGGACGACTATCGCGGACGCTAAGTCCGCTAAATTGGGTTGAAACGTGCAGATAATGCCTTTTTTTTTTCTTTTTTTTTTGCCGGGGATTGCAAGGGACTTCAAACAGCAATAAGTTCTTAGGTCCTTCCTAAACGGTTTAACTTTACTATGTTGCATGGCATTAACTACACTACTCTAACAAAAGTAACTACATTATATAAGAAGGCACGAAGGGCATTGAAATTTAGGAATACTACTGTGGTTTGCTCCCGTGTGTGTGTAATTCACTGTTTGATTTGTTGCAGTCTCTGACGAGACAGCCAGACGTTACCCTACGGAACGAGCTCAGAGCTCATTATTTCCGATCTTCGGATAGGCCTGAGACCAGGCACACACCACACACCGGGACAACAAGGTCACAACTCCTCGATTTACATCCCGTACCTACTCACTGATAGGTGAACAGGGGCTACACGTGAAAGGAGACACACCCAAATATCTCCACCCGGCCGGGGAATCGAACCCCGGTCCTCTGGCTTGTGAAGCCAGCGCTCTAACCACTGAGCTACCGGGTGTGTGTGTGTGTGTGTGTTTGTGTGTGTTTAATTCTCAAGGTTTAAATATGTGCAAGAACAAGGTGACCTATGTTAATCCTTCTAATGGATAATCTCATCCCCACTAATTCATTTAGTATTTCGGACCTCACTGAGAGGAAGATGAGGAAAATGCGTCAGTCGAGCATGGCGGTGTCTTAATGGTACTACCTTGAGGTGCTTACGTAAGTCAGTGCTGGTTCGAGGAAATAAACACTCGTATTTATTCATCAAGGGAGTGTCTAGCATACCTGACCGCCAAAACACGAGGGGGGGAGGAAGAGGAAGATATAGAGGAGAGGACGAGGGTGAGAAAACAAAACAAAAAACAACAAAAACGAAACCGTGATGTCTAACTATACTACAACACCAACCAATCTGAAGCAAGAGCACCGTTGTATAGGCGTAAAGGCGAATAAAGAGGTAGAGAAGGCAGAGATGAAGAATCAGGCGTACAGTGGGAGGAGGAATAAGTCAGGGAGGGAGTTATAGGGAGGGAAGGAAGGAGGAAATAAGGGAAGTAGACGAGGTAAAGAAAGCGATAGAGGAAGTAAAAGGAAAGTAAGACATAAAAAAAAAAACAGCATCAGCAGCAGCAATAGTAGTAGAAAAAAGCATGGTGGTGGTGATGGTGGTAGTAGTAGTGGTAGTAATAGTAGTAGTAAGAGGAGGAGGAGGAGGAGGAAAGCGATGGAAAGGGAGAAAGAAGAAAGACGCTTTGCAGAAGGGACGAAGTAGTTGCAAGAATACAAAAACGCAGAACAAAATAAAACAAGAGAAAGAACTACAGACATAGGCTGGTAACAAAGAAGTAGATGGATTAATAGCACATACAGGAGGCGCAAATGAACACAAGTATAAAGGTAGAGGACTTAGATGAAACAAAGAAGAATATTAGGAGGGTAAGATACGACACGAAACCCCACACTGGAGCGATAGTCAACCCCGTATAGCCAGGTTCCCTTGACCCACCTATGCTGACGAGTCCCGAGCGTGGTGGCTCGCTCACTCGCCTTGCACACGGCTTTCCCCGACGCCTCGTCCCGACAGACACTGTACACCCCTCCTGTCCCTCTCCCCGCCCCTCCCAACGCACCTATACTCACAACACCCATACTCAAGGGTACGTCTACACACACACACACACACACACACACACACACACACACACACACATTTTGTCTACTTATTCATTTTTTTTTTTATTTAACATCGTTTTTTGTATCAGTGTTGCATGTGTGTTTTCTTGTTTTCTTTGTTTATTGTTGATGTCTGACTGTCTTTGCTATTTGGTTGATTGTGTTGTTCATTGAGTGTTGTTTATTGTTTGATGTCTCATGATTGTTTCTTGGTTGTTGCTTTTTTGGTTGTTGTTGTTGTTGATAATGTTGTATGTATATTATTTCTTTGTTTGTTTGTTGTTGCAGTTGTTATTGTTGTTGTTTGTATATGTTTGTCTCTTTGCATTTCTCTTCAAGCTCTATTTTCTTCCAGACCTTTAAAATAACTTTGATTCTTATGTCTCTATATATTTAGTTAGTCAATATTCATCGTTTTCCTTACTGCACTCTTTTTAATGCTTCTTTTTCAACTATTAGACCACCGTTTTCTGATATTTTTTTTCCTCTTCTCTTTTACTACAACAAGATTTCTTAGCAAAACATTTATCGAGACCTTAACCTTTCCTTCATGTAATATTCAGCTAATATCCATCCACAAATTTCTTGTTATTTATTCTTTTCATTCTCTGTATCGCAAAATGATCTTCAACAAACTCTCCGCTACAAAGAACAGATAGCGCGTAACCTTGCTTCTCCTGTTGCGCCATCACTCAGTTCAATTAAATTATTATTCTGATGTTTTTCGCCTTTCCTTATCACCAAACACGCCACACCCTGCATGGCCTCACATGTTGATCCCCCAGCCAGACACAGCATAGAGAGCAGCAATACTTCATGGTTCACGACAACAGGTTTCCTTGCTGTGGCATACGATATGGATTAATTTTCTATACTTCCATAACTATGATCTCTATTCTAAAAGCACTCGAAAAAAAAAATGAATCTGTTTTATTATTATTTGACTAATGCATCACTTTCTGTCTTTGTCGTGCAGTCATTTACTTGAACGAACTTTGTAGGTTTCAATCAATTTTCCAGTTTGAGGATTAGGACACTTTAGCTTGATTTTTTTCTGTTGTTTTGTTGTCTTTACGTGTGTTAACCCTTTGACAGGTCTGGCTACTTTTGAACTTTAATATTGTGGTGCAAGCTTAAAGCATAATCTAAAAAAATAAGAAGAGACCAGCTAATATCTACAGTTTCATCCATGCTAAGTAAAATTATGCAGGATTACTAAAAAGGAATGCCAGGTATGCTGTTGTTAGCCGTCAATGAGTTAGTCAATCAGATTAATCAATTCCTGGATTTATTAGAGATTAGAATTCGTAAATAAAAAAACGATATGTATCCTTTATTTCTTTTTCGTATGTGAGTACGAGTAGTATGTTTAAAAAAAGCAATGTGATTTTAATATTAAAACCAATAGCTCTAGAAAATAATGAATAGAAAATTATATTGTAGTTTGGCCGATCGTTGAATTAGCCTTTTCCTCAAGGTAACTAAAATACCTGGCTAGTTTATATATATATATATATATATATATATATATATATATATATATATATATATATATATATATATATATATATATAATCTTTTTTTATTTCTGATTTATTTGAACCGTTCTGAGACCAACCACAGCTTCCGCATATGAATTTTTTTTTTTAGTTTTGTTCCAGGAAAAGATATGAAAAAAAAATACTAGGAAAAGAACGAGAGGTCAAGTGTGTGTGTGTGTGTGTGTGTGTGTGTGTGTGTGTGTGTGTAATTCACCTCGGTCGTCTGCTGGTCACCCAGCCAGTCTTCCCCATTACGGAGCGAGCTCAGAGCTCATAGACCGATCTTCGGGTAGGACTGAGACCACAACACACTCCACACACCGGGAAAGCGAGGCCACAACCTCTCGAGTTACAACCCGTACCTATTTACTGCTAGGTGAACAGGGGCCACACATTAAGAGGCTTGCCCATTTGCCTCGCCGTGTGTGTGTGTGTGTGTGTGTGTAATTCACTGTTTGATCTGCTGCAGTCTCTGACGAGACAGCCAGACGTTACCCTACGGAACGAGCTCAGAGCTCATTATTTCCGATCTTCGGATAGGCCTGAGACCAGGCACACACCACACACCGGGACAACAAGGTCACAACTCCTCGATTTACATCCCGTACCTACTCACTGCTAGGTGAACAGGGGCTACACGTGAAAGGAGACACACCCAAATATCTCCACCCGGCCGGGGAATCGAACCCCGGTCCTCTGGCTTGTGAAGCCAGCGCTCTAACCACTGAGCTACCGGGAGTGTGTGTGTGTGTGTGTGTGTGTGTGTGTGTGGTAGTTGTCGTAAAACAGGGGTAGCATGGAGACACCTGAGTCCATTATGAAAGTGTATTTACGGTAGCACAATACACAACAAGTGAAAACCGAGCGAAACGAGAGGCAAGAGGCGAAGCATGTCGCCTGAGGCGGCGGCGAGCGAGGACAGAAAGGGAGTATGGGAAAAACAAAGGACATGATAACATATGTGTGTGTGTGTGTGTGTGTGTGTGTGTGTGTGTGTGTGTGTGTGTGTGTGTGTGTGTGTGTGAAGAGAGATTGGTGACTATATTGATTAATTGGTTTACAAGCACGGTAGACGATCAGAAAAATTTCCAGCTCATTCCAGATTAAGCCTTACAATGAATCTATCTATTCTTTTTTACTTTCCATCTTTTTTTTCTTTTATTTCTTCCTCTTCTATTTTTGCTTTTCTTCTTTCTCTTCTGTTTGTTCTTCCTCCTTCCACCCTCTCTTCTCCTTCGAAGTTTTCGTGTATTACATGGATTAATACACGAATTCATACAATATTTACAATTCGTTCATAAATGAAGTAGAAAACAAAATGAATTAATAAGCGATCATCATATCTTTTGCTGCAGCGACATACGCAAACAAAAACTAATCAACTCAAAGGAAGTGTACTTAGCAAGGGCACGTTTTAGTATTCTCTTGAGTGGTTGGTGCAAGAACAAAAGTAGTCAACTGAACACCGCAGCTCGGCCAACCTGCCCGCTGTGTATGCCTATAGTAGTGCTCAAGATTTGGCATCCTTAGGTCTTGGTTGTTGTTCACGGGACTCATTATGCTCAACCATCAACAGCTCTGCGCGAATGTAATATTTCATCTGCGCATGTTAAGTTTCTTTCTTTACTCGCGTGTTACATCAAGGTTTCTGAATGAGATGCAATAGGGAACCCGCAAGGCACCTTAGAGAGCCTGTTGGTGGTGGCGGTGGAGGTGGTCGCTGTCCTCGATATTTCTTTGTATGGCAGTGCACGCTGGCAAAACGCGGATCAAGGCGAGGTCAAGGATGCTTCCAATTCAATATCAGGGAACCTGACGTGACTTCAATCGCACTGAAGCACAATAAGGTACAACTACCATTCTTTTCCTATAGTATCCCTCTTCCCTCTAGACACGATCTTCCTCCTCTCTCTCTCTCTCTCTCTCTCTCTCTCTCTCTCTCTCTCTCTCTCTCTCTCTCTCTCTCTCTCTCTCTCTCTCTCATGTATATATCCCTCAACATCAGATATGGATTTCAGAGGATTATATTCCGTGTAAAGCCTGGTCCCCGAGGCGTTTTACAAGCATGATGCAGCTTCCTGTATCAACCTTCAAAATGTCCTCCTCTCTGTCAGCCGTTCCCTTGTCCTTACTCTTTGTGAGCCTTTCCCTTAACGGTGCAACCTGCCACCGAGTCTTTCCTTCCCACGTGCAAGTGTCGCGTAGCAGGGTTGAGAGAGGCCATGCATGTGTATAGTGACGCACAATCTTCAGAACATCCTTGTAATGGTGACTTTAATGCCATAAAGGAGAGGTATCAAGGCACGAAGAGAGGAGTATTGTCTTGCTCCTTCGTTGGTAAATGACAAGAGTGAAACGAGACGTCCAGTAAAACTGGGAAATATAAAATATCAGGCATTGTTTACGTATAACGACACTCATCACGTTGTTTCTTACATCTTTAACTCAACACTTTTTTCTTCCTGCCCCATGAAGTGAAGGCAGGAGGAGTTACCTCTTACCTTGGAGAAAAGAAAAAAAAAAAAGCTACTCAACAAAAATGCAAAAGACAACCATTTAAGAACCATTTTCTTTTTTTCTTTTACCGCCTCTGATTCAAGTGACTGAAAAACACGAAGTTAAGAAGTGGTCTGTGGAGTGTGGAGAGACGTGCAGTGAGTTTGGTGGCGGGTATAGCTAACTGACCTTCACTGTGAGCCTGCCAGCCAGCCAGCCAGCACCTATGCTACCTGCGCCCTTGACCGCCGCGCTGTTTCCTGAATTTAAACACAAGACACACTGGTGCGGAAGTAATGTGACGTAGAAACTATTGAAGGGAAAAAGAAGAGAGAGGAGGAAGTGTGTGTGTGTGTGTGTGTGTGTGTGTGTGTGTGTGTGTGTGTGTGTGTGTGTGTGTGTGTGTGTGTGTGTGTGTGTTTATTTATTTACGATACTTTGACCACCACCACCACAATGCATACAATACTAACACTTATTTACAAGTAAAGCTTAAGCATTTAAATATTTCGTATTTATTCACATGTCCTTTTTTCAATACCATCATTCCGTGTGTGTGTGTGTGTGTGTGTGTGTGTGTGTGTGTGTGTGTGTGTGTGTGTGTGTGTGTGTGTGTGTGTGTGTGTGTGTGTGTGTCCTGTATCTAGGCGAAGGTGAGCTTCCTTAAGCAAGAGAACACACATTGGGAAATAAAATATAAAATCGTGTATAAACATTTCAAAATTATTCTCTGGTCATACAAGACTCATCTCGCTACGGGAGAGAAAATCGCAAGGCTAAGCTTTTCACTGCCCAACTCTAAGCTTTTCCTATGTTACTCCACAAAACAAACCTTTAATATTTTAGCGCTTTTAACTGGATCAAGAACGAATAGGAACACTAGTTTTAATCATAAGGATGAGATTAATTAACCTCTTCAGTCCTGAGACGCATTTTCACCTTGAGTTTTGGATGTGATTCGACCATTTTATTTACATTATGAAGAGTCTATGGAGGTCAGAAAGTTAATGGTCCAAAGTTCTCACTATTTCAATCCCCACATGAGTTTCTGAGGCTGTATAAAGTCAGTAAACAGTAATCAGAATCAATATGAAAGCACGTCATGGTACTGAAGGAGTTAAGTTGAGTTTCCTATGCTTTCGAGTATGTTGTGAAGTGAGAAGACGCTTATTGATTGAGTGGGGGAAGAGAGAATATCGAGTACCGAGTTAAACCTACTCTATTCTAGCACAGGACACAAGTAGCAAAGAATTCTGTCTCGCTCTATATCGGTCTGCCACTACCCTGCTATTACTGTACGTGCTATACTCCTGGTGTCTTATATCCTTGCCTTTCAAATCAGCAGAAATGTTTCTCTCTCTCTCTCTCTCTTTCTCTGAGAGAGAGAGAGAGAGAGAGAGAGAGAGAGAGAGAGAGAGAGAGAGAGAGAGAGAGAGAGAGAGAGAGAGAGAGAGTGAGAGAGTGAGTGAGTGAGTGAGTGAGTGAGAGAGAGAGAGTGAGAGAGAGAGAGAGAGAGAGAGAGAGAGAGAGAGAGAGAGAGAGAGAGAGAGAGAGAGAGAGAGAGAGTGAGTGAGTGAGTGAGTGAGTGAGTGAGTGAGTGAGTGAGTGAGTGAGTGAGTGAGTGAGTGAGTGAGTTGGTGTGGTTTGGTGTGGTGTGGTGTGGTGTGGTGTGGTGTGGTGAGAGGAGAGAGAGAGAGAGAGAGAGAGAGAGAGAGAGAGAGAGAGAGAGAGAGAGAGTGAGAGTGGTGTGGTGTGGTGTGGTGTGTGTGCTAACGTTTGTTTTTCCTTTCTGTTCCTTCGTACTGACAACGAGGAGGAGGAAGAGTGAAGAGCTGGGACAGGGGTCATCACCGGTTCCCCTACAGCACCAACCAGAGCACCGCCAAGGCCACAGATAAAGGTTAAGGACACACAACTCGAAATATCGTTTTCTTTCAAGATATGATGACCGGAATAGGAAAAGAGCACAAGTTCATGATGAGACAGAGACGAATGAAAATAGTTAAGATAGTAAAAAAAAATGATGCCTAGAAAACTGTGCTATAGGGAGAAAGTAAGTATGTTAGGAGTAAGTAACCGTACTTTACACCAGATGAGTTTGATAAAAAAAAAAAAAAAAAAAAAAAAGAACGCAAGAAAATAGTTAGGTAAAAATACTTTGTGGGTTGAGAAGATGCGAATAATCTATAAAATGAATAAAAATAGGACAACGTAAATAGAAAAAATATCAATAGCAGTAATAAGATAATGATGATAATAGCAATGATAACTAAAAGAATTAAATTGGTCACAAAGCTTAAAGGTGGTATTTGCAAACTCGCTCCTGCCTCCCTTCTCCATCTCATTCAAGGCTGACTGGCCGCAGCATATAAACTGCTCACTTCCTTACAGACGGCACACAAGTCTTCCTCTCATCATTCACAGCACATTCAACAGCCATGTGAGTACAGGATTCCCCACCCTCCTCCCCTTCTCCCACTCCCACTTCACTTCACTTCCTCTCTCATTTAAAGGTGTGTGTGTGTGTGTGTGTGTGTGTGTGTGTGTGTGTGTGTGTGTGTGTGACGTGGTTTTCTTCTCCGTAGGACTCGTCTCGTGTTCCTGGCGGTGGTGGCAGCCATGGTTGCGGACGTCATGGCAACACCAGTTTGTGAAAATAATATGCCTACAGCTCAACTTAGACAACTCCCTCTCGTACAAAAACCTGTGGAAGAACTTATTACTAAAGTCTCAGACCAAAAGCTTGCGGATCAAGTCTTCGATTGCCTTGCTGTAGAGGGCACAGACTGTAATCTTTGCAAGCAAGGTGAAGTGGGACAAGTCGTCGGTAAGTCTCATTTTATACCAGCGTCTGTCACTTCAGACCTTTTACTTTGTCTTTCATTACATCTCATATTTCTCATAACACCACAATTCCCGATTCATTTGTCACGATACTATACCAACCAGATCTATTAATTCATCATTGCATTTTTTTTTTATTTAACACAAATCAATTAATATTCTGGATTCGAATTATTCAAGATCCTTCTCAAACTCATTTTATATTACAGCGTTGATGCCAGTTATGCTGATAGACTGCCAAAGGGGGAACTTAAATGTGTGCCCAAAGGAACTGCAGGAAAAGGCTAACGCTGTCATTCAGAAGATGGGAGATATTTACAGATCTAGACGCACTGCGATCTTGGAAAGATTTTTTTAACAAAAAGAAGCAGCACAAGACTCTCCCTTATCCGTCCATGTAATGATTCCCCGCTGACAACTGTTGGGGTGATGTGTCCCAACCAGTTACGACCACCACCACTTCATACATTCCCTGTAAAAGCAATTATTTATTAATTTCCCATGATATGCTATTACAGAGGCTAACTTGACTGGCCGTGTTCTTTGTGTCTTAGGATTTTCTCTCCTTTTAACAATGTAATACTCCTTCTGGAGACTCTTTTGATCCTTCTACTAGCCCGGCCTGTGATTTATGTAATTATCATTATAATAAATTGTTTCCTTAGTAAGTGTGCCTAACTAAACACTGGAATGGCTAACTGAAATCTTAAATAACAATTTTCTCTAAGCCAGTGGTTCTTAAAGTGGCCGATGGGACCATCCAAGAAATCGATGAATGTGGGTCGAACAGGGGTCAATGAATATTATTGATGGGACCGGAAAGACCATTGAAGCTTCCATCTGGAAATTCTTTAATCTAGATTGTAATTTGTAAAAATCTGAAGAAAATCAGATCATTAGATTAAAAGATAAACTATTTCTTGAATTCAAACAGTAAGCAATTATTTTTCAGCAATTAAATTTAAGCAACACTGGCAACACTACCTACAACCAACCCTTATTGTCTCACAACTCTACTACCAGTTCCTACAACTTAACATCTTTCAAGAGAGAAGTATCAAGAAACCTTGCTAACTAAATTAGCCATTGCTTGGGATGCACCATGTTCTTTTGCTTTTCGGAGTGACAAATAGCGGTTTTTATTTTGCTTTTTTTTTTTTCGCCGCCATCATTGATGTAAAAAACTACAACTACTACAACTACTACAAGTACTATTACTACTATTATTATTACTTCTACTACTACTACTACTACTACTACTACAGTAAAAAGCTACAACTACTACCCGTGGTACAGTGGAACCATGCGTGCTTTGGGGTCCGAGGGGTCTCCAAGTGCACGGGTTCGAATCCTGTCCACGGTCTGAGGTCTGAGTGTAGGTTAGGCTTCCTCACTCGGGGCAACGGTTTCCTAGCGGGTGGGCTTTGAGATAGGAGGTACCTCAAAAGTATCCCCTTCAGCCCATAAACTCCCGTGAAAAGCCCACATGGTATAAATAAAAAAAAAATAAATAAAAAAAACTACTACTACTACAGTAAAAAGCTACTACTACTACTACAACAACAACAACAACTACTAATACTACTACAACTGCTACTACACTACTACTACTACAACTACTACTACAACTATTGCTACTAACTACTACTACAACAACAACTACTACAACAACAACTACTACTACTATAACTACTACTACAACAACTACTACTACTACTACAACAACAACAACAACTACTAATACTACTACAACAACTACTACTACAACTACTACTACTACTACTACAACAACTACTACTACTACAACAACTATTACTACTATACTACTACTACTACCACCACCACTACTACTACTACTACCACCACCACCACCACTACTACCACCACCACCACCACCACTACTACTACTACTACTACTGCCCATGGTTTTTGCCATCGGAATTATTTTCCTCGAATTAAAAGATTACGGGTCGATGGAAATTTAGAAACTTTATTGGGGGTCACTGAGATAAAAAATGAGAGCCCTTCCTCTAAAGCAAATGTCAAAAAGGTTATATAATCCAATGAAAAATGTACAGCATGTAGGATTTTAGTGTATATGATAATAAAATGTATACAGCGTCCAGACTTAAGCGAGGGACGAAACAGAAAGAGAAAAACAAAATGTGGAACAGAATGAGGGCACAAGGAGAGAGAGAGAGAGAGAGAAGAGAGAGAGAGAGAGAGAGAGAGAGAGAGAGAGAGAGAGAGAGAGAGAGAGAGAGAGAGAGAGAGAGAGAGAGAGAGAGAGAGAGAGAGAGAGAGAGAGAGAGAGAGAGAGAGAGAGAGAGAGAGAGAGAGAGAGAGAGAGAGAGAGAGAGAGAGAGAGAGAGAGTATGTGTGTGTGTGTGTGTGGGTGGGGGGGTGATACAAATAAAGGAGACAAGTGAAAGTGGTTGGGGTGAGTGACATCCAGCATCTCCTACCAACACTGATCTTGGACAGAGGGCAAGGGTGAAGACACACATTACAGCTCATCATAATGCTCCTCCTTTACGCCTGCCGTCCCTGCCCTCTGCCCTGGCGTGACTGAGGAAGATAAAGGAGTAAGGACGGAGGGTTGCTGGACATCCTGCCACTCATGTTGTATTAGGTGAGCTGCCTTCTCCGCCACCATGGTCACCGCCGCGTTGGTGTTCGCTGAAGGCAAGGTCGGAAACACTGCAGCATCCACCACCCGCAGGCCAGGCACGTCCACCACCCTGCCACGCCACCAACATCAGTGTGAATAACAGGGTGAGAAGTGGCGGGGGAGGCAGGAAGATGAAGAGAATACCAGAAGGGTAATGGAGTTCAAATGATGCCAAATGTACCAGATATAAGCGGAAAACGTGTGCAACGTTTAATTGTTTTTAATTTAGTGATAGTTCAGCACTGGTTCTGTATCTTAGCACTGGTTCTGTACCTTTAAGAGACTTTCGTAAAAGTCCGTGTAGTTTT
Source organism: Portunus trituberculatus (assembly GCF_017591435.1). Lineage (NCBI taxonomy): Eukaryota > Metazoa > Arthropoda > Malacostraca > Decapoda > Portunidae > Portunus > Portunus trituberculatus. The sequence continues at coordinate 4,815,614 of NC_059281.1, forward strand.
CAAGTTACCCACGTGAGTGAAATGACATTTTAGCAAGGATTCTGTTACATTAATGGGTAAACACCAACAAAATTCAATTCCACTAGTAAAGATGAATTCGGAAGGAAGGGGGGGAGAGGAATGCGCGTGTTAGTAACAAGAAAGAAAACGCCATGTACGATAATTTTGGAACTACTTAAAAAAAAAAAATGTAGTCAGATCAAACAGCTGTTTGAAATAATTTTTGTACCCACTTGAATCCACCTGTCCCAACAAACATCCGGTCTACATAATCTCTCTCCCAATTTCTCTTCCTCTCCTTACCAACACTGCACCACGCATGTCCCTTGAAACACTTAAATGACATTAGCTCCTCAAATTACCGCATTAACACTTGCTTCATTCGGTGGATCTGTCACCTTCTCCTCCCTTGCCACGGAAACAAAACGATCAAGCCCACATCGCTACACAAGTAACACTTCCTCTACAGAACGCAGTGAAGAACAAAGTGCGTCTATTTGTCACTTTCCAGGGATATTATGCTCGAGTAAACAATTGCTTGCCATTCCCATACAAAGTAGTGGCATGACGAGAGGCAGCTGCTACACTATTTTTTTCATTTCTTTTTAACTTGCGTTCTTTGCTGTGCTCATCCCTCATTGTGGTATAGACTATATCAAGTGTTCACACACACACACACACACACACACACACACACACAACGCGTAGTGTAAGGGTTATAGCACGCTCGACTCACAATCGAGAGGCCCGGGTTCGAGTCCCGGCGCGGCAAGGCAAATGGGCAAGCCTCTTAATGTGTGGCCCCTGTTCACCTAGCAGTAAATAGGTACGGGATGTAACTCGAGGGGTTGTGACCTCGCTTTCCCGGTGTATGGAGTGTGTTGTGGTCTCAGTCCTACCCGAAAATCGGTCTATGAGCTCTGAGCTCGCTCCGTAATGGGGAAGACTGGCTGGGTGACCAGCAGACAACCAAGGTGAATCACACACACACACACACGCCAGAGGACCGGGGTTCGATTCCCCGGCCGGGTGGAGATATTTGGTTGTGTCTCCTTTCACGTGTAGGCCCTGTTCACCTAGCAGTGAGTAGGTATGGGATGTAAATCGAGGAGTTGTGACCTTGTTGTCCCGGTGTGTGGTGTGTGCCTGGTCTCAGGCCTATCCGAAGATCGGAAATAATGAGCTCTGAGCTCGTCTGGCTGTCTCGTCAGAGACTGCAGCAGATCAAACAGTGAAACACACACACACACCCACACACCAGGGTTGCCACTTCTACAGATTAATCTGTGGATCTACAGATTTTGGGTCTGATTTCAGATTGTCAGATTTTCTGTGAAAAAGATGCTTAATCTACAGATTTCCTCACCAGGAGAGATTTTCCAAAATATTTTTGGGACTTTCTAAGAATAAATAAATAACAGAAGTTTGTAAATAGTTACCGAATGAAAATCACACATAGGATTGCTCCAAACACGCCAGTCACTTAAAGATTCATCTAGCTGTGATTTTAGAGTAACCAAGGCTTTGCTTAGGAGACATATGAGCTGGAAACAATAAGGAATAGGCTAAGATAAGATCCTATGTGAAAAGGTCTTTGTGAGTATACTTGAAATTACTGTACACAGTTCTATTTTCTGGTGCATTCTGTAGTGTGAATAACAACTCTATTTTTTGTGCATGTTTTAGTCTAAATTTTCCTTTTATATATATATTGGTGCATACTGTAGCCTGTAATTTACACAATTCTACTTTTGGTGCATGCTCTAGTCTAAAAAAAAAAAAAAACTAAATTACAGAATTTTAATTACTTCTTGGTGCTATCAGTTTCATTTTGCAAATATGATTGTTGGGGGTGCCTTTCTTATAATTCAGAAAATTGGATACAAGTTGTACAGACAAAGTTTTTAGATTGTACTGTTTTTTTTTTTTTCTATTTACATGTTTTCAGAAACATCACCTATCATTGTAAGTATTATCATTCTTGTGTACTGAAACTATGTAGAGTATTGTACTTAAAGTGAAATGCATATTGTATACTCAGGGAATATCCACAGTTTGCTCCCAGACTGTAGGATGTCTTAGGCAATAAGGTGTGCAATATGTGTATTTATTTATTGAAATACTTGTATTCTTGCTGTGTATACTGTCCAGAGTTATTTTGTGATACTTTAACCTTAAGTCCTTGCCCAGGGGTGGGTGGCAAGGCCCATCCTCCTCCTCTGTTGTAATTATTTATTAATTCAACAATAAATGTATCGATCAATATTATATATTGCAAAGGATACAGCATACTCAAAATAAATGTGAGAACCTCTATGGAGAGCACATCCCTACCTAGCATTATCCTGTTAAATTGGCTACTGAATAATCAGTAGAAGACCTAGTTCAGGCTTTAGGGTATCTCCTTTAGCCCATAAATTCCCGTGAAAAGCCCACATGGTATAAAAAAAAAATAATAATAATAATGTTAATAAAGGCACTTTTAGAAATCTACAGATTTCTACAGATTTTTTCGTATCCAATTTCAGATTGTGTGTGTGTGTGTTGCCACACACACACACACACACACACACATCAGACGCGATCGAGGAAGGACGCACTGGCGTCGCTCAGACAATCAGCTGATCTTCACTACCTATTGTATAGTATTTACAGTGGCCTGGGCAAGTAGTGTGAACTCATTTTTCATGAGTAAAGAAGAGATTCCATCAAAATGCAGATATGAGACTAGGGAAAGAATGAAAGATGATGACTATGTTGATGAGGGAGAGAGCGCATTCGAAGGTTTCGATACGACGAATACTTCACTACTTAAGAGAGTGTTGACTATTGAACGTAAACTAGATAAATTGATAAAGGAGAGTATGGAAATGAAAGAGAATGAAGAACAGGAAAAAGAGTTTATAAAACTGAGAGAAAGGATAAAAAAAGTGGAAGAAAACGAAGCTAGGCTAAGAGCGGAAAACGAAGAACTAAAAAAGGAAGTAGCTAACTACAAGAAGCAGATGGAAGAAGGACTCGGTAAAGCCGAGAAAGAAAAAGAGAAGCTGAAAGATCTAGTAAACAAGGAAGAGGAAAGAGTACAGAACGTGATTAAAAAAGAAGTACAAGCATGGAGAGTCCAAGATAAGAAAGATAAGGCTGATTTTCAGGAGGTGATTCAAGAACAACTAAAAGAAAAAGAAGAAAATATGACAAACAAAATGATAGGAGTCCTCAAGACAAAAGAAAATCTAGTTAGAGAAATTGAAGAAAAAAGAAGAGTGTAATCGTATTTGGAATAAAAGAAAAAATATAAAATATAGACCAAGAAGAGAAAAAGAAGAAATGAAATCAGTCAAAGACCTACTGAAGAATCTAAACGACGAAGATAGGCAGAACTTGGAAGAGGAAGTAGAAGAAATAAACAGAATGGGACCATATCAAGAAGGAAAAACGAGACCAATTAAAATACTACTAAAATCACAAGCAGCAACAGAAGAAATATTATATAGAACAACAAAACTTAGAGAAACAGAAGGCTGCAAGGATATCTATATAAAGAAAAATAGAAATGAGGAAGAAAGGAAGAGATACAATGAACTGGCAGCAGCAGTAAGGGAAAAAATAATGAAAGGTCAGAAGAGGAAAAAAAAGGCATTTTTTTGGAGAATTCTAGGAGACAGGATAAGGAAATGGTATATAAACGAGAAGGAAGAGAAAAAAGTGGAACAAGTTTAACTAAAAATGATAAAGGCAAGAGACTAAAAATGATGTATACGAACATAGACGGGGTTTTATCAAGTAAATTAGAATTAAGAGATTACATAAAGAAAGAAAATCCAGATATTGTATGCCTGGCTGAAACAAAACTAAATGAGGCAATCAAAATAGACTTGGATAATAGGTATAATGTATGGAGAAGAGACAGAGTGGGTAAAGGAGGAGGAGGAGTCATGATAATGTTAAGGAAGGAGATAGTGATAAACCAAGTGGAATGTGGGAAGGAAAAGCAGAAGTATTGTATGTTAAGATGCATATTAATAAAAAGAGTTAACAATCATTGTAACATATGTGCCACCAAAAACAAATTCATGGACCAATCAAGAATATAAAGACATGATAGATGACACAATAAGGAGTCTAACGAGAATCGTTAAAGAAAGGAGAAAAGTGATATTAGTAGGAGATTTCAACTGTAAAGAAGTGGACTGGGAAAATTATGAAAGTGGTATGGGGAAGAAGCCTGGGAGAAAGATTCTTGAACCTAATGATAGACAATATGATGGACCAGAGAGTAAAGGAATGCACAAGATTCAGAGGAAACGACGAGCCGGCGAGATTGGACCTAGTTTTTACAAGGGTATACAAATGAATGATGATATAAGATATAAGTGCCCATTGGGAAAGAGTGACCATGTAATATTAGAAATAGATATAGAAGAGGGAAAGGAAGATAGAGACGATTCATACAAAGGAGACCGATTAAATTACAGAAAGGCTGATATTGAGAATCTCAAGAACTATTTTAAAACGTAAACTGGGAGGAGATGGAAAACTCAGAGACGATGCAAGAGAAGTATAACTTATTTTTGGAAATATACAAAACAGGAGTCAGGAATATGTCCCAAAATATAGACCTAAAGAAGAAGGAAAGAAAGATTGGTTTAATGCAAGGTGTGCTAGGGCAAAGGAGAAAAGAGATGGAGCATGGAAAAGGTGGAGGAGAAATAGAAATCCAGTAAATAAGGAAAACTTCAAGGCAGCGAGAAATGAATATGTTAAGGTGAGGAAGGAAGAGGAAAAGAACTTTGAAAAGGACATTGTCGAAAAATGTAAGGAGCAACCAAAATTGTTCTATAGATTCATAAATGGAAAAATTAGGCAAAAGAAACAATAGAAAGGTTAAAAGGAGAGAACGGGATGGTGGAAGACCCAAAAGTATGGCAGAACTATTAAATAATAAATTCCAGGAGGTCTTTACTAAGGAATCCAAATTTGAAAGGCCACAGGGTAATAGAGAGACAGTCTATATGAAAGAGATTAAAGTAACCAAGCTTGAAATAAAAGAGTTAATGAAGGAACTGGATGAAGAGAAGGCAATGGGACCAGATGAAGTCTCAGGCAGAATACTGAAAGAATGTAGGGAAGAACTAGCAAGTCCTATATACAACATCATAAAATGCTCAATAGAAAATGGAACAGTACCAGTAGAATGGAAAAGAGCTGAGGTGGTTCCCATATATAAGAGCGGAAGGAAGGAAGAACCTTTAAATTACAGACCGGTATCACTAACTAGTGTAATATGCAAGATGTGTGAAAGAATAATAAAGAAACAATGGATCGAGTTCCTTGAAGACAACAAATTAATATCAAATAGCCAATTTGGTTTTAGAAAAGACGGTCGTGTGTAACTAATTTATTGAGTTTCTATTCTAGAATAGTTGATAGAGTACAAGAGAGAGAGGATGGGTTGACTGTATTTATTTGGATTTAAAAAAGGCGTTTGACAAAGTGCCACATGCAAGATTACTATGGAAGTTAGAGGAGAAGGGTGGCTTAAAAGGAAGCACATTGAGATGGATAGAAAATTATTTGAGGGGGAGAGAAATAAGGACGGTAGTTAAAGATATGAAGTCCAAGTGGAGAGCAGTAGAAAGCGGAGTGCCACAGGGGTCAGTATTGGCACCAATACTTTTCCTCATTTATATTAACGACATGCCAGAAGGAGTGAACAGCTACATAAATCTGTTTGCAGATGATACGAAACTGTGCAGAGTTATAAAGCAAAAAAAGGATTGTGAAATACTGCAAGAAGACCTAAATAAGATCTGGGAATGGAGTAAAAGTGGAAATGGAATTCAATGTGAACAAAAGCCATGTCATGGAAATGGGAAAGAGTGAAAGACGACCTGTGGGAATCTGTAAGATGGGAGATGGAGTAGAACTGGAGAAAGTAAAAAGGAAAAGGACTTAGGAGTGACGATGGAAGAAAACAATCAACCAGTAAGCCATATTGATAGAATTTTTAGAGAAACATATAATTTGCTAAGGAATATTGGAGTAGCATTTCACTACATGGACAAAGAAATGATGAAGAAATTGATAAGTACTATAATAAGACCCAGATTGGAATATGCAGGAGTAGTGTGGACCCCTCATAAAAAGAAACACATAAGGAAATTGGAGAGACTACAAAAAATGGCTACAAGAATGGTTCCAGAATTTGAAGGGATGACATATGAGGAGAGACTAAAGGCTATGGATCTACCAACCCTGGAACAAAGAAGGAGAGAGGAGATCTGATACAAGTTTATAAATTGATCAACGGAATGGACCAAGTAGATAAGGAGAAACTGATCCTGAGAGAAGAATATGACATTCGAAGCACAAGATCGCATACTAAAAAGCTGAGAAAAGGAAGATGTTTGAGAGATGTTAAAAAATATAGTTTCCCGCAAAGATGTATTGAGACGTGGAACAGTTTAAATGAAGAAGTAGTGTCTGCAACGAATGTGCATACTTTTAAAGTAAGATTGGTTAAGTTTAGATATGGAGACGGGGCCACACGAACATAAAGCCCAGACCCTGTAAAACTACAAGTAGGTAAATACAACTAGGTAAATACACACACACACCGCGTAGTGTAGTGGTTAGGATGCTCGACTCACAATCGAAAGGGCCGGGTTCGAGTCCTGGAAAAGCGGCGAGGCAAATGGGCAAGCCTCTTAATGTGTGGCCCCTGTTCACCTAGCAGTAAATAGGTATGGGATGTAACTCGAGGGGTTGTGGCTTCGCTTTTCCGGTGTGTATTGTGTGTGTTGTGGTCTCAATCCTACCCGAAGATCGGTGTATGAGCTCTGAGCTCGTTCCGTAATGGGGAAAACTGGCTGGATGACCAGCAGACGACCGTGGTGAATCACACACACACACACACACACACACACACACACGCGCGGAAATAAGGAGCTCTGCGCTCGTTCCGTAGGGTAACGTCTGGCTGTCTCATCAGAGACTGCAGCAGATCAAACAGTGAATTACACGAAATATAAATCACTTGTCTTTTTCTCAACACTAAATTCGAACGTGAGACCTCTCAGTTGTCCCCACGACCCACCACCATCACCACTACTACCACCACCGTCATTAGAAGCAGCCGCTGCAGCAACAACGAACTAACAGCAAGAAGCAAGAAAAAAAGAAATAGTGATATTAAAATGCTAATAATAATGATGATAATAATATCAATAATAATAATGATATCAATAATAATAATAATAATAATAATAATAATAATAATAATAATGAAATGCTAATAATAATAATAAAATGAACAATAATAGTAATAATAATAATAATAATAATAATAATAATAATAATAAATAATAATAATATCAATAATAATAATAATAATAATAATATCAATAACAATAATAATAATAATAATAATAATAATAATAATGAAATGATAATAATAATAATAAAATAAATAATAATAGTAATAATAATAATGATAATATTATTATGATAATAATAATAATAATAATAATAATAATAATAATAATAATAATGATAATAAATGACATTAACAATGACAATAACAATGATAACACAATAACAACAACAATAATAATAATAATAATAATAATAATAATAATGATACTGATAATGATATTATTATTATTATTATTATTATTAATAATAATAATAATGAAGAAGAAGAAGAAAAGAAGAAGAAAAGAAAAAGAAAAAGTAAAACAAAAACAAAAACAGAAAGAAGATGTAAAATGTAAAATAAACAATAATAAAATAATAATAATAACAATAATAATAATAATAATAATAGTTGTAATAGTAATAACAAATACAAGTAGAGAAGTCCTCGGCGGGTGCACATAAAGACACCTGGCGAGATGAACACTATGCAGATAGCAAGGGACGATAATTCACCCCAGCGCGAGAACGAAAACTATAGTTGGTACCAGCATTACGCTTCACAGAACAAGACTACGAATAATTCTTCTACCCCAGGGATTCTCAACCTGGAATTTACGAACCCCCTGGAATTCGCATGAGGATTTCCAGTGGTACTTTGATGACTGATCTAATATCCTTTGCACTACAGTACCATTAGATATCGAGTTAGTATCAGTCACTATATTAACATTCCAGGGATACTTAGATGGCTGTTCAATAACATTCCTTGCAGTAACACTGCATATTGAGTTCGTGTCAGTCACTAAATTAAAAGTCTGTTCGATGTCAGATTACTCGGAATTCGGGTAGATGTTCTAATAACTCAGGAGGTTTTTAACAAGAAAAAGATTGAGAACCCTTGTGCTACACATTAGAAGTCAGCAATCAGGAGTGAACTCAGACTTAGCAGTGACTGGCTGAGGAAATCACCGCCTATATGAAGACATGTGTACACGCACCATCATTATGAGCCGAGTCACTGCGGCGTAGAAATACATTGGTCAGATAATTCTATGTATCGATCTACCAGGCTGTCAATCCTACGCTGGGAGGACTAAACGAATCACCACACGCACATACACACACCAGTCACACTCTTAGCCTCGTCAGCCCCTGGTGGAAAGATACTTGCATACGTATTCTCGTGGTTAACCGTACTACATCCAATGAATGCATTACGACTCAAGAAAGCCTGACGGAAATTAAAAAGAAGAAACAATAAGACAAAGAAAAAAAAAAAAAGCAGGGTAAAAGAGAAAAAAAAAGTTTTGAAGACACTGACCTGAGGGAAGGATCCACCACAGTGTCTGGGTGGCCTGGCGGACCCATCCTGGCGGTACCGCTCAGGTGGTAGAAGACGAGGGTGAGGTGGCGGGAGAGGCATTCCCAGGCCGCAGGGGAGGAAAGTGGGAGGTGCTCGCATCCCGGCACTACACCCTCGTAAAGCTTCGATCCTAGCCTGGTGAAGGGAAGAACATGAGTTCTACTTTATCTGATGGAAGATTTTATGTAAGTATCACGAGGAATATACGTATACGGAGTGGCAAAGCTATGTTCATGATAAAGGAGACAGGGAGAGACCGATTCGCAAATGTGGTTGTGGATGGATGAAATACTCGGTCACCGGTGGGCAGTTAGTACTACTAAGTTAACAGAAATTCTTAAGAGAAGATTTAAGAAATTTCATAGAATAGTATATATACGTTACAAACGAGTACCGAGAGTAGGCTTACCGAGGTGTATTCTCTAACGCTGTGATATATTACTTACCTCAACTAATTTTCAAGTGGCTTTAATGAAACTCATACAAGTTTTCATAGATGTTTTTTTTTTTTATCACATAATAGAACAAAACGCTAAAAAAAAAAAAAAAAGGCATACTACATCTTCTACCGTGATCTCTAAGCTCCCTCTGCACTACACACACACACACACACACACACACACACACACACACACACAACCTCTTGAAAGCCTGAGTGTTGCCAAGTTCCCTGGCAATGCGCATCCCATCCAGCAACACCTTCACGTCATGCTCCTCCGTCAGGTAATTGGTCACCATCTGTTGGGACAACGCCAAATGAGAGACTATTTGGCTTACGCATGTTTCCTCCTCCTGGCCTTTTTACTTATCTGTCTACCTGCCCTTCTATCTGCCTGTCTGTCTGTCTACCTATCTATCTAAAGTCTTCTTATCTGGCTGCATGTGTGTCGACCTATCTCCATTTGTCTATCTGTTAGTCTACCAGCTTAAATCTGTCCACTTATGTTTATGCATTTGTATTCCTGTCTATTTGTTTCAATCTGTCTACTAATAATTAGTCTATCTGTTTGCATGCTTGTCTCTTATCTGACACTTTACCTTTCTATCTATCCATCGATTTGTGTCTGTCTTGTCTGTTAGTCTCTGCAAGTCTATTCATCATTCTATCTAATGTTTACCAGTCTGCCTGTCTATCTGTCCGCCTTGCATGATTGCTTCTGTTTTGCATCGACCACAGAAATCAACATTTTCCTTCTCAATAATGTTAACTTCTTTTCATCTCTCCAACTTATCACATGCCCGTCTGTGTCTCTGTCTGTATTCCTGTGTGCATGTGTCTATCTCCACATATTCCGACAGATTCTTATCAATCCCTCCCCACACACATTCATTCCACTGAGCTGGACACCCACGTACTACCTTAGGAGGCTGACGGGGATCGCGGGATACCAGCTCGACGAACCCCCTGCTGCGAGGCCTGGTAGGGAGCACCATGATAGTGAAGTGATCGCGGGAGACGAGGGGTTTGTAGTAGCTGGTCCAGTGGTCCTCTCTCAGCCCTAAGATGTAGCGCATGTGCCGTCCTTCATCAGAGGCGTGAGAACCGGCGATGAAATGGAACTGCACATCAGGCCATTTCACAGAGGCGTTTGCTGGAATGAAGGAATAAAACAGAGAGAGAGAGAGAGAGAGAGAGAGAGAGAGAGAGAGAGAGAGAGAGAGAGAGAGTCATCTTTTTTGTGTATTTTGGTATGTTGTTCGTATGTGTTTTCGTGTGCTTTTTTCTATAATTAGACTTACCATAGACGGAGTTAACGAAAGCAACACCCTCCACTCCGCCGAGGGAAGCCAGCGGGCCGGAGCCAAGGAAGGCGTAGCGAAGGAAGGCAGGGGCGTTCTGTAGGCGTGCGGTGCTGAGTGACGCTGGCTCCTCGATGGTGAAGGTGACGCCTGCTGCTACATGGTCCTGGTGAAGGTGATGATGGTCATTACAAGGAATTCATTGTTTACATGTGGCAACTCGATAATTTGACAGCGTACTATCAATCCCTTCAATACTGCATGCAATGGAACATATTTGAGTACGATTAAATCTTTTTATTGACATTAGGAAGGGTCTATGAAGGTCAGAAGATTAATGGCCACAGTCTTCACTATACTTTAATTCTGCCACACAAGTTTCTGATGTCTAAAATCACCAAATGGTAAGTAAAATGAATATGGAGACGCGTCATGGTATTCAAGGGGTTAAACGTTTGCTTTTCTGTCTTGGTTTAATGCTATCTCAGTGACCTTTTTTTTTCCTTTCTCACTTCCTTTCCTTCTTACTTTCCTCGTCCTCTTATTTTCCTCCGTTCTTCCCTCTCTATTTCCTTCACGTCGTTCTTACTCTCATTCATTTTTTTTTTTTTTTTTTTATCTTTCATCCATCTTATCTGTTTCCTTCCTTTCATCCCTGTATTTCGCTTTTTATTTTGATGCGTGTATGTGTGGTGGGGGCGGTGCCGTAGGGTGTTGGGTGTGTGTGTGTGTTTCACTGTTTGATCTGCTGCAGTCTCTGACGAGACAGCCAGACGTTACCCAACGGAACGAGCTCAGAGCTCATTATTTCCGATCTTCGGATAGGCCTGAGACCAGGCACACACCACACACCGGGACAACAAGGTCACAACTCCTCGATTTACATCCCGTACCTACTCACTGATAGGTGAACAGGGGCTACACGTGAAAGGGGATACACCCAAATATCTCCACCCGGCCGGGGAATCGATTCCCGGTCCTCTGGCTTGTGAAGCCAGCGCTCTAACCACTGAGCTACCGGGCGTGTGTGTGTGTGTGTGTGTGTGTGTGTGTCAGTGGCTAATTCGTGGGAAAACCTCTTAAGTAACGAACTAAACATGGGAACTCTTCACTCACGCGTGCTAGTTGTAATTTTTTCTTGTAACTTTTTTTTTTTTTAGTTTTCTTCAGTTTTCTATTGTATCTTATTCAATTTACTTCTTCATGCTCCGAATTCTTCTTATTGTTTATTTCCATCCACCTATCCATTCATTCAAACAGACAAACTGATAGACACGTTTGATTTAGTAGGTCATTCTCTCTCTCTCTCTCTCTCTCTCTCTCTCTCTCTCTCTCTCTCTCTCTCTCTCTCTCTCTCTCTCTATATATATATATATATATCTCTCTCTCTCTATATATATATATATATATATATATATATATATATATATATATATATATATATATATATATATATCTCTCTCTCTCTCTCTCTCTCTCTCTCTCTCTCTCTCTCTCTCTCTCTCTCTCTCTCTCTCTCTCTCTCTCTCTCTCTCTCTCTCTCTCTCTCTCTCTCTCTCTCTCTCTCTCTCTCTCTCTCTCTCTCTCTCTCTCTCTCTCTCTATATCTCTCTCTCTCTCTATATATATATATATATATATATATATATATATATATATATATATATATATATATATATATATATATATATATATATATATATATATATATATATATATATATATATATATATATATATATATATATATATATATATATATATATATATATATATATATATATATATATATATCTATCTATCTATCTATCTATCTATCTATCTATCTATCTATCTATCTATCTATCTATCTATCTATCCATCCATTCATTCATTCTTGCATCTAGTCATAAAGTTCAGTCAATTGTTCAGTCTGTAACAGTGAGACATTTAGTCAGCCATCGATGTCTGCCAGTCAACCACCATCCAGCTTGCCAACCACGAATCCATCTTTACATCCACTGGTCAATCAAACTAATCATATACATACAAATTTAAGACAGTAACTTGATATGCCTTCTGTCCATGGAGTCTGTCAATCGAGAGGGCCAGTTAGCAAGTAGATCAGTCAGTCACTCAAACAAGAGGTAGGCAAGTAGAGCTTCAGTTACAGTTAGACGATGGGTCGGTTAATCAGCCAGCCAATCAGCCATGCAGCCAAGTATTCGTAGATAGGAGCATTTTACATTTTCAAGGGAAATCATCTTTCACAGTTAAGAACACAGTTTGTCACTCTATGCGTCTTTACTAACCACCCTCGTGACATGCGAGGTTTCATCACTCGCTTGAGTCTGAGCTAACGACTCTTTCTTGCGATTATTTACATCTGAGTCACCTGTGGAAGTCGCAAAAGCAACGATTTCTTTTTATCATAATTTTACATCTGAGTGAGCTGCACCAAGGTCACCATTACCTGTGCGCCTCGTAAGTCACTTGATTACCAACGCACAAGAACACTGGAAGACCTTCACCTGTGAATCACCACCACTAATTTCACGCCTACATACACTGCAACAAGGCGTTACCGTGTGAATGTTTGTGAAGTATACTCCATGTACACCACAGCATCACTACTGAAACATAATAGCACTTGGATCTTTGAGTATTACTGGAACAAAGGAAACTATCTGCCCGTTTATTGTTCCACATTTCTACGGTTAGGGAAGTCCATGAGAAGAGTACCAGAACATTTTCGGAACTGTAGCCTATATATGAACTGGTCAGGTGGTCATAACGACAGGAAATATTTTTCATTCAAGAATTTGGGAAATAACTATTAAACAAACCTTTAGTCAATTTTCTCTCTGTATTCGAAGTTCTTAGCTGGTCTTCATACTTAATGATACATAAACCACAAACAGTCTGAAAGAAGTATAACGTAAGAAGACAGGTTTACATCTTCTTAAGGAAGTCACGGGTGAGGAAGTTGTCTTGCTCAAGGTCTTATGGTACTAAAGCTGAATCTCCTCACCCTTCTTGACGTCATCGATACAAAAACCAAGAGAATGAATTACGTCATGACGCGAGTGTTCTGACGAGCGCTGATTGCGTCAAGGATTGCCTCGCAGGAGACGGCAAGGGAAAAATGACAATCTCCTATCCATTACCACTTCCAGTAAAACTATTAACATTCACTGACAGCCTCATTGAAAACCAGTAAAAAATATCACCTCACTCTGCTCAATAACTTCCACATCCTT
>NC_059281.1:4836869-4924369 GCF_017591435.1 Portunus trituberculatus
GAGTGTGCATAGCTTTAAAGAAAATTTGGATAAGTGTAGATATGGAGACAGGGCCACACGAGCGTAAAGCCCAGGCCCTGTAAAACTACAATTAGGTAAAATACAACTAGGTAAACACACACACACACACACACACACACACACACACACACACACACACACACACACACACACACACCAAACAGAGAAGGAAATGTGTGAAATAATGAATGAGAGCTTCAAAACGATATTCAATGCAGATGATGATTTTGGATTGCCAAGGATTACAGGAGATTGCAGTGCATAAATAGGACAATGGAAGATTACTGGATAAGTTGGAAGTCAGAAAAGGAATGGGGACAGATGGTGTATCAGGCTGGGTGTTAAAAGAATGTAAAAAGCAATTACTGGATCCAATTTGGGAATAATTAAAAGTTCAATAAATAAAGGGAAAGTTCCACTAGAGTGGAAGAGAGCCAAAGTAATACTGATATTTAAAGGTGGAAAGCCAACTGAACCACTAAACTACAGACCAATGTCTCTTACAAGTGTCGTAGGGAAGTTATGTGAAATAATTATCAAAGAAAAATGGGTTAAATTTCTAGAAGAGGAGCAAGTCATATCGAACAGACAATTTGGGTTCAGGACAGGGCGGTCATGTGTATCAAACTTATTAAGCTTCTACTCGAGAGTTATTGCAGGACTTGAAAACAGAGATGGATGGGTAGACACAGTATACCTGGACATTAAAAAGGCTTTTGATAAAGTCCCGCACGGAAGACTTCTTTGGAAACTAGAGAACATAGGAGGACTGCGTGGAACCTTGCTCGAATGGACAAGAGATTATTTGAAGGATAGGAAATGAGAACTGTGATCAGAGATACATACTCATCTTGGGGTAAAATAACTAGTGGAGTGCCACAAAGGTCAGTGTTAGCCCCATTATGTTTCAAGTTTATGTAAACGACATTCACATTGGGATAAACAGTTATATAAATTTATTCGCTGATGATGCAAAGTTGCTAAGAGTTATCAAAACCAGAGAGGACTGTCTGCTGTTGCAGGAAGATTTAAACAAGATCTATGAATGGAGCAAGAAGTGGAAATTGGAGTTTAATGCCAAGAAATGCCACATAATGGAACTAGGAAAGAGTAAGAGAACTATTTGATGGGGGGAGGAGCAAATAATGAAGACTAAAGAGGAAAAAGATCTTGGAGTGATCATACAAGAAAATCTGAGCCCTGATAAACACATAAGCAAGATATTTGGACTATCATATAAGATGTTGACTAATATAAGAGTGGCATTTCATTACATGGATAAAGATATGATGAAAAAAATCATCACAAGCATGATACGCCCAAGCCTGGAATATGCAGCAGTGGTATGGTCTCCGAGCTCTGAAAAGGATACAAGAAAATCGGAAAGGATACAGAAGATTGCTACTAAGATGGTGCCGGAATTAAAGGACCTCACATATGAAGAACGACTGAAGGAAATGGGACTGCCAACCTTACAATATAGAAGAGAACGGAGGGACCTAATAACAATGTGTAAGATAGTAAATGATATTGAAAAGATAGACAAAGAAGACCTGGTGCTGGTGACAGAAGAAGATGGAAGGACAAGAGGACATGAAAAGATCAGGATTGTGTGAAGGATATTGGAAAATACAGTTTTCCACACAGAACAGTTGAAAAATGGAATGCATTGGATAATGGAATTGTTACAGCACATAGTGTGCATAACTTTAAAGAAAAACTAGATAAATAGAGATATGGAGACGGGACATTGAGCCCCGCTCGAATCCTGTACAATACAACTAGGTAAATAGACACACACACACACACACAGCGTTGTGTAGTAGTCAGCACACTCGGCTCACAACCGAAAAGGCCAGGGTTCGAGTCCCTGGCGCGGCGAGGCAAATGGGCAAGTAATGTGTAGCCACTGTTCACCTAACAAGTAGGTATGGGATGTAACTCGGGGGGGGTTGTGGTCTCGCATTCCCGGTGTATGGAGTGTTGTGGTCTCTGTCCTACCCGAAAATCGGTCTATGAGCTCTGAGCTCGCTCCCTAAATGGGGAAGTCTGGCTGGGTTACCAGTAGATGTGAATTACGCATACACGCACGCACACATACACACACACACACACACACACACACACACACGTTAACTCGGCATAACCTTCCAGATACCTCTCTTCTTCATTGATATTCGATTGTCCCCCTCTTCTACACTGAACATCCTTATGGTGTCCTATTCTTATATTGTAAACTTGAAGCATCATGTCTCATCTTTAGCTAAAACGGCTTCTATTAAGTTAGGTAGGTTTTAGTCGTATGCATGAAAGTGGGTACATTCTGTGGCTTTTCATATCACTGTCCTGCTACTGAAGAGATTAAGAACATGGTAAAAGACAAGATAAATAAAAACAAAAAGTAAAGATCTGATAAAGATTCAGAAAAAAATACGGAGGTAAGATTTAAGTCCCGAGGCTGTTTTGCTGTCTCCTTAAAGTACACAGGCCTGTCATTACGCAACATCAAACGTGAGGAAACATTACCAGACAATTTTGGCCACTTGGGTTTCCCTAGCGACTGTTGGTGGTGCCGCTTAGTGCATTGTTTGCGCCTCCTCCTTTCAACTAATGCTGGTGCAAACTGGTGCAAACTGAACGAGAGAGAGAGAGAGAGAGAGAGAGAGAGAGAGAGAGAGAGAGAGAGAGAGAGAGAGAGAGACGGACGGCCATACGCGGAAAATCTTAAATTATGTATGAAAAGGGAAAAACACACACATTCACACGAAGAAGGAAAACAAGTGAAAACACTAACTACGTAATGCAATGCAGGAGGAGGAGGAGGAGGAGGAGGACCTAAAGAGAGGTGTTTCATTAATGCCAAACTAGCCTACACTGTGATAGCTAAAGAGGGGCGGCACTACAACTACGACTATGACTATGACTGCACGTTTCATAACATGAGGAAACAGGGAGCGTATGTCATCCTTCCCCCGCAGCAAAACGATCTTCCCTTCTCCGCTTGACGACAAAATTACACGCCGGCTATTTTTACATACTGCACCAGGAAGGACAGGAGCGAGCATGGATGGGACAGGTTGCAGGGAAGGCGGTGTGCTGCGGCATCAAGGTCCGGGTATTGGGTAAGTTCTTCACCACCACCACCACCACCACCACCACCTAAACCTGGGCTTGCCACCGCCAGTCACCGTTTTTGAGGACGTAACGCAGATATTTTATTTTGTGGATCTAGTATATACAAGAGCTGCTACATGTAGCTATGATCAGCACTACTAGCTACACTACAGCGGCAAACTGACAACTCCCGCGTTTACTCACACACACAGCGTAGTGTAGTGGTTAGCACGCTCGATTCACAATCGAGAGGCCCGGGTTCGAGTCCCGGTAAGAGGTGAGGCAAATGGGCAAGCCTCTTAATGTGTAGCCCCTGTTCACCTAGCAGTAAATAGGTACGGGATGTAACTCGAGGGGTTGTGGCCTCGCTTTCCCGGTGTGTGGAGTGTCTTGTGGTTTCAGTCCTACCCGAAGATCGGTCTATGAGCTCTAAGCTCGCTCCGTAATGGGGAAGACTGGCTAGGTAACCAGCAGGAGACCGAGGTGAATTACACACACACACACACACACACACACGTTACGTCTTGATGGGAAGACAAAATCTCGAAGTTCAATGTCTGTACAGGGAATGAATCTCGGCCAGCACAGCAGGTTAGTACACCCGCGCCAGACCATAAATGTATACACTGATCACTAACTTAGTGGTAGCGTCCTTTCCTGTTACTTGGCGGTTGGCGAGCGTCCAAGTTCACATCCATTTCAGGTTTCAAAAGCTTCCATTATGGAGAAACGAACTACTATCCTCCCTGACCAACTTAACTGAATGCGTGTTGTGCGAAGACCCTCCTCTGGCATCAGACTTTATAAACTCGACTATCTCTGGGAAGGCCCGGCAGGTCTGGCAGGTGATCAGATAGAGCCGTGACAAGAGTGAGGTTAGTACGAGGGGAGCAGGGGTTGGAGGCATGGGTGTGGGTACATGTGGGTGGGTGGGTGGGTGGACGCTCCCTATATGGAGCAAATGTGGATGCATATGCAGTATAAGGAAAAAGACTGGTATGAAACTGGATCGGTTTGACAATAAAGAGAAGGAAAACTTTTGGTGTTTCTCATACAGGCGGTGACCTCGTATTTATTTATCACTCTACCTGCTCGCCTTGCCTTGGCCCTGAGGAACCAACACCAAGTGGGAAAAAAAAAAAAAAAAAACCATCTCACAACAGTTTGGTGGAATCCTAAGTTTACCTCCTCGCCCCAGAGCCCAGCGCCTCGCTATCAGCTGCTCCTCAATGTCAAGTATAGTGTTGTGTAAGGCAGGGAATATCTCTTGTGTGCTGAAGGAGAGCAGTGTGTGTTAGAGTTGTCTACTAGTGTGTCCGTCATAACATCGATGAGGAGCCTTTATAGTAAGAGGTGAGGCACATCGATGTGGTACACTGACAGTTTGCTTCGCAGAGTTGTATGTGAAGGAAAGGATGACTGTCATTCCTGGAACACACGTAAGATACTGCAATACGAGCCATTTTACAGATTTACGATGCTGTGTCATGCTCCGCTCGGGTGAGTCTTCCTCACCAGCGGATGAGCAAATTGATACTTAGGAGGGTGTGAGCAGTAGTCCACACGTGAGTTTCATTTCCCTTCTTTGTCTCCGGCACAGCTTATGGAGTTCAACATCTTCATAAATATAAACCCGAGCACCGACACCAATCTTGTAAGATGAACGAGAGCCTGATAAGTGCCGTTCAGAGAATTTATTATGGTAGAAAGTTACATTGGTACAAGATCCTTAGTCCTTACCATCCAATACACACGTGTAGTGTTCCAGACAGGTGGGTAACCGTGAGCTGGCACGCCGGGACACATCCCGCTGTGTTTGATAAAACGCGAAACAATAAGTGCGTGAGAAATATAATGCAAGCGATACCAAAGAATAATAATGGAAAAGTTTTTTTTTCAGAATGCAAGACTACCGTTTAATAAATCAGCGGAACCGAGGCATCGCAGGTGCACACGAGACAAACTGCACACGAGAACGATAATACGCGTACTTGGATATTTATATTGCAAAATAGAAACAAAGAAAAACAATGACTCATTCTTATATAACACTTTCAAGGTTACGCTTACATGAGTTGTGCTGAAGGTGGGTATTTTCCACGTGCTCAGCGCTCTCTCCACACACACACACACACACACACACACACACACACACTTTCACAAGGATAAATGGAAGGAGGTACGGTCCCCCATTCCTTTTCAATTCTGTACAAGGAACATTTGTATATACTCAAGACTTATTCCGAGGAGATTGCGTTACTTAATCAGAACATCCCTTTTGAATAGGTTATTCTTTCCCTAGAGACGTTTTTGGACGAAGCAGCGTCCGTCATCAGTCACGTTAAGATAGAGACGATTTAATCTTATTACTAGTCCACGCGGATTTAGAAGACAGTGCCAAGATTAACAAGAATCACAGTTTGAAGTGACCGGGAGTACAACCCTCAAAGTAACTTTGCTATCTAAACATCGTTCCAAACGTCTAAGGAACAGTTCTCCCGACAGTGATCTTCAAGTGGTGTAGGGGATAAGGGTGACACTTCTCAGGATCAATAATCAGGATAGGGTAAGATGCAGTGGGTTCAAGTATAACAGAAGAGAGAGAGAGAGAGAGAGAGAGAGAGAGAGAGAGAGAGAGAGAGAGAGAGAGAGAGAGAGAGAGAGAGAGAGAGAGATGGAGGAAATAGATAGGCGCGTTTCAGACATTGACTACCACGTTTAGGCCTGATAGCTTCTTGTACCTTCCTTTTTCTTGTGTCGCTTGGTCTTATCCTTTCCGTCAGGGGAAGATCTCTTATGGCTAAAGACTTATCCCTTTCAGGTCAATTTCTCAGCGTTTCTGTGACTGGTCGCAGCAGGAAATCACAAATCACAAGACACCTTACAACAGATTCCCCACACTAAATGGAAGGATATCTTCGTTGAAATTGTTCAGCGATTCCAAAACACCATGGCAAATCGTCCATCAGTCCCAAACATGACGGAAAAGTGTTCACCTCTACCCAAAAACATCACGGATAAATGTTTATCAAGCTCCAAATATTACAGATCATCACTTTGTCCCGTAAGCATCACCGGAAGGATATCATTGATCGCATCACATGGTAATTCTACCACAAATAAAGTAGAATCCTGTGCGGACCACTTACAGCCCCTTTCCCTTGCAGCTGACCATTCCTCACCGAGTATCACCTTGCCAGTTGCCAATAACCATGGCAACTGGCCTCCACTTCTATATGGTACTTCAAAACTGACTTTCATTCACCAATCACCAATTTCCAACAAAACGTATGACATTTATCAACCCCCTTTTAATCTCTAACCATTTATCGATACGATCCTATCACTGTCTCACTGATCCCCGTGACTCAATATTGATTCAAGTTTAAAGAGCGTACTACGTTACAGAACAAATTCAAAATAAATCTGCATGCCAGTATCTGGTATATACCCCATAAGAAATGCTATTAGTACAACTATAACCATGTGCATCTTCGGGAATTCAATCGTCTCACTTTGTGCCTTAAACATTAATTTGCCCTTTCTTTCAGCCATCCTAGGAAAGAAAAAAAAAAAAAAAAAAACTTCCTGATAATGTAGTCCCCGCCCCGCACCGGGTGTGATACCCCTTCTCTTCCTTGCACACACCTGCAAGTTCCGTCCAACAGGCAGGTCCTTCACCACGGTGATGTTGAGGCTCCTCAGGTGGGCGGCGGGTCCGATGCCCGACAGCATGAGAAGCTGCGGCGTATTGATGGCTCCGGCACACAGCACTACCTCCCGCCGCGCCGCCACCACCTGCCCCCCATCAATCTCCACGCCGAGGGCCCTCCTTGTGGACGGGTAGATGACCACCTGTGGCAGCGTTGTGGACTTAACTGGATGATTCACAAGTCAGTAGATGACACTGTGAGGCTCAACAAACTAGAGCTTTTGCGGGATTTAACACTGCTGAAGCAATACCTTTTTGACAAGTGTATTGAGGGCCACGTGCAAGTTGTTGCGCCTCGACGCAGGTCTAAGGAAAGCTTTGGCATTGGAGCAGCGGCTTCCTCGACGCAGAAATCCATGCGGCATCATAAAACCCTCCTGGGAGGCTGCATTGACATCCAGCACAGGATATCCCAGCTCCATGCCAGCCTGAAGGAAGGCATGTGCCAGACGAGTAGTCCAAGGAGCGGCCTCCACTGTCAGTGGTCCTTTCGTCCCATGAAAAGCTGCAAAAAAGGTCTCCAGATGCCCAGACACGATCATTACACACCAGTCCATATATTTTAGTTTTCCACACAAAGGGACAAAAAAAAAAAAAAACTTACTAACGTCAACAGTGGAGTCCTTGTTGCCCTCGGACTTCCTGAAGAAGGGCAGAACATCAACAAATCCCCAACCAGGATTGCCCAAAGCCTCCCAGTGGTCGTAGTCCAGTTTGTTCCCCCGAACATATAACATATAGTTAATGCTGCTGCTGCCGCCCACAGCACGTCCCCTGGGGAGGTTGCATCTGTAGTTCACGGTGAAAGGAGGTTATGCAGAGGTGTGCCGAGGCGGGGAGAAAATAGTAAACCAAATAGCGACAAATGACGTCCTGAACTGACCTGTTGTCTATCATGCCAAGGCACGAGGTGGTGGAGGGATGGGCGCGGTACTGCCAGTCCATCTCGGAGAGCTGTAGGTCCATCGCCAGGCCCGGCACCTGCGACAGCTGACTCTCATGGCCTCCCGCCTCTAGCAGTGCCACCGTCACGTTAGCCTCTTCGCTGAGTCGCGCCGCTACCACACTCCCAGCACTGCCGCCACCCACCACCACGTAGTCATACGCCTGTAGACACGCGAACACCCATACACAATAAATTAATAAGTAAATATGCGAGCGTGCGCACACAAAAAGAGTAGAATATTAGTTTCAACACCATCAGACAAGTATTTGCTACACGTAGATGTTGTCTGAGTCATCACAGACTTGCAGCGATGCACCACTGCATACAAAAAAAAAATGCACCACATCCACAGCACAGTACAACAAACAACTGCCACAACAACACAACAAGAAGTAACACAACCAAGGAGTGGGCGATCTGACAAGCGTCACAAAGCGATACGGGTCGCATGGAAACGAAGAAGGGCTGCGACAAAGGACGACACTGTGTGTGTGTGTGTGTGTGTGTGTGTGTGTGTGTGTGTGTGTGTGTGTGTTGATATACAATTAATGTTATTTTCATTTTTTGGACATGGTACGTTGGGAGGGTTAGCGGTGGAGTTTGCTTACATCATACAACACATCAGAGGCCGCCGCCTACTTTTCTCCGTGAAATATGAATGGTGTTAAAGACACATGTAAAAAAATAATTATAATAAAACATATAAACAGTGCCTATGATAACATTAAGATGATGATAATAACATTAACAATAATAACTAAAAGAATGAAATTGGTTAAAAATTTAAAGGTGGTATTTGCAAACTCGCTCCTGCCTCCCTTCCCCTCCATCTCCTTCAAGGTTGGCTGGCCGCAGCATATAAACGGCTCGCTTCCTTACAGACGGCACACAAGTCTTCCTCTCATCATTCACTGCACATTCAACAGCCATGTGAGTACAAGAATTCCCATCTCTCTCTCTCTCTCTCTCTCTCTCTGTCTCTCTCATGAGAGGTATAGTGTGTGTGTGTGTGTGTGTGTGTGTGTGTGTGTGTGTGTGTAATTCACCACGGTCGCCTGCTGGTCACCCAGCCGGTCTTCCCCATTGCGGAACGAGCTCAGAGCTCATAGACCGATCTTCGGGTAGGACTGAGACCACAACACACTCCACACACCGGGAAAGCGAGGCCACGTCCCCTCGAGTTACATCCCGTACCTGTTTACTGCTAGGTGAACAGAGGCTACACATTAAGAGGTTTGCCCATTTGCCTCGCCGCGCCGGGACTCGAACCCGGCCCTCTCGATTGTGAGTTGAGCGTGCTAACCACTACACTACGCGGTGTGTGTGTGTGTGTGTGTAATTCACTGTTTGATCTGCTGCAGTCTCTGACGAGACAGCCAGACGTTACCCTACGGAACGAGCTCAGAGCTCATTATTTCCGATCTTCGGATAGGCCTGAGACCAGGTGTGTGTGTGTGTGTGTGTGTGTGTGTGTGTGTGTGTGTGTGTGTGTGTGTGTGTGTGACGTGGTTTCCTTCTCCGCAGGACTCGTCTCGTGTTCCTGGCGATGGTGGCAGCCATGGTTGTGGACGTCATGGCAAAACCAGCTTGTGAAAATAATATGTCTACAGCTCAACTTAGAGATCTCCCTCTCGTAAAAAAACCTCTATCAGAACTTCTTGCTAAAGTGTCAGACGATCAGCTTGCAACTCGAGTTTACGAATGCTTTACTCAAGATGGTATGGACTGTGGTCCTTGCCGGCAAGGAGAACTAGGACAAGTCGTCGGTAAGTCTCCTTTTCTTGTACCAGTGTCTGTCACTTGAAAATATTCTATTATCTTTCATTACATCTCCCATTCTTCATAACACCACAATTTCAGCTTAATTTGTCACGAAACTATACCGAAACTATTAATTTATCGTTTCATCTTTCCATGCATGAAACAGAAATCTTTTCCACTTTATCAGTCAATATCCTGGACTCGGTGTGTCGAATTATTCAAGATCCTTCTCACCATTACTTTATATTACAGCACTGCTGCCTGTCATGCTGGTAGACTGCCAGTCTAGTATCTCAAATGTGTGCCCATCTGATCTGAAAGAAAAGTCTGCCAAAGTCGTCAATGCGATGTCATCCACTTACAGAGGTACTAGATACAATGAGATCCTATTGAGGCTGTAGGAACACTAAGAAGCAACACAAGACTCATCTACTGATTCCCCGCTGACAATTGTTGGGATGATGTATTTCATTCAGTCACGACCACCATCACTTTCCCAATGGTACTACGTCTGCAAAACCAGTTATTATCCATTTCCCAGGATATGCTATTACAGAGGATTGTGTTATGGATTTTTTCCCCTTTAACAATGCAGTTTTCATTCATTTGTTTTGGTCTTGTTATTTGCCCAGCTAATGTTTTGTACAATCATTATTATTGGTATTTAATAAATTGTTTTTAATTTTTGGTAACGAGTTCGTTCGAACCTGGTTAACATTAACGGATACTACCCAAACGTCACAATTATGTAACAAACACCAAACACCAAATAATATCAACATCACCAAACACCAGCAACACCACCAAACACCACCAACATATCCCCATCACCATCACCACCAAATACCAGCAACAAGCCAGATGCAAGTTCTTGTCACAAGAAAAAAAAAAGTATACATGGAACTTTTTACCAAAAGAAAACAACGATACTAAGAACACCACAAATATAAATAAACAAAGTAACAGAATATAACAAACACATCCAATGACTACCAACAACGACAAAAATAAAATAACCATCCACGCACACCTCCTTCACTTCACATGTACTCGTAAGGCAGATTCACACGTGTCAATATGCAACTGAAATTGCAATTAACTAGAAGTATATCGAAAGAGCCCTTCTAATTGGAACACGTTCACACATAGCGACTGGAAAGTATCTGCTGGTTGGCAGGAAGTGAGCGTAAGCAAGCAGCTACCCAACAAAATGTCTTCCTCAGGTGACGGTGATGAATGCAATCAAATTAAATCATCATAAGTATTCAATCCTGAATCCTCACCTCCAACAACAGATACGAAAGCAGTCATCGGATAGTTGCAGCGATCGAACACCTATTTGCGTAAGCTTTTTCTGCTGTAGAATTAACTTTTAGCGTCCCAGATGTGCTCTTTTTCCCTCACCAACTCCATTTTCTTTACATCTGGACCCCACATTTTCCAACCTTTCTCCATGACTTCACATCGTAAACAAAGTCACAAATCTACTGAACAAGATCAACATATCGGTCTTGTTTTGTGACTGGTTTTCCCAGTCGCTAGGCACCGATATTCAGTCGGAAATTCTAATGACTTACAATTTCAGTCACAGGAAAGAGACTATATGTATGCACGATAACTTCAGTGTTTCATAACGATCCTTGAATAACAACGGAGGTTCAAGAGCATGTTTGTCTGCCTGCTTCCTTTCCTCTCCTTGCTAATTTCTATGGTGCATTATAAAGCAATACTCGTGGGTTGTAACCTCGTCAGAACTATCATGTACCATCTCTCGGTTGGCAGGTTAATAATCTCAGTCTTGGGCAATAAAAAAGGAATGTTTTCGAAACCTCTTTGATCTGAGAGCATCAGTGTTCTTACATTTCCCTATGCCAATAACAAGAAAATTATAGCCTAGCTTTCGTCAACGATCATTTTTTTTTTTTTTTTTTTTTTTTTACTTTTATGTAAGAAGGAAAATCCTGCCAAGGGCAACTAAAACGACTACACAAAAAATGGTTAACTTAGATGTCAGTCCCAAAGCATACGTTTGTGACAGCTGGCCAAAAGACTGGTATAAACGTTTTGAAACCTAGCTCTTAACTGAGTTCAGGTCATAGGAAAATCGAAATACAAGAACAGGTAGGAACTTCCAAGAGTTTCCCAGAGAAAGGGTTAGCTCTTGCATTACATAGGTGGGCAGAATAGGGATAAGGATTAATGATTACAATCGATCCTTGTCTATAACTCATGAAATGACAACATGTCAGTACTTCACGTTTATGATCGTTTTTTTTCTTTTTTTTTCGCTCGAACGGCTATTATTGACTAATTGATGCTTGTAAAAATCAACACATCGTGCCAGAAACATAGTTACAGTATATTTAGGTTAGGTTAGGTTAGGTTTTTTATTATATCATCTTAGATTTGTTTTGGTCTAGTTAAGCAGGGAAACAGAGACAGACCATATTTCGCATTTCCAAAAAAAGGTCTACGGAGACATACGGTCATGTTTGGCGTAAGGAAGGGCTTCTTGTAAATTTTTACCATTTCCCTTACATTAGGCGTTTTCAGTGGCACTTTGCAAAAGGCGAGCGGTCCAGAAGCGTTCGCTTTTACACGCGAACGCTGCTACTGAAAACGATAGTAACACTGCCAGACGAATCTCCCTCGTCGCTCGCCGGAAAAACTATTATACTATTTAGTCGCAGGATCACGCCAAGCTGAGACGTACAGCTAAAGGCGTTTTCAGTAGCACTTTGCAAAAGGCGAACGGTCCATAAGTGTTCGCTTTTGGAGCGAACGCATCTACTGAAAACGATAGTAACACTGCCAGACGAATGTCCGTCGTCGCCCGACGGAAAAACTATTGTACTCTTTAGTCGCAGCCCGCTGCCCGCAGGATCACGCTAAGCTGAGACGTATAGCCTCATTCCACCGTAATATTAAGATATTATTAAGGGAATGGGATAATTGAAGGCAAGGCTCAAATAAAACATTACACATTTAATTTTTGCAGGGAATATTTTCTGACGGCCCTGGTACATGCGACAGAGGCTGGATGCACATGTCCAAATTATTTTTGTAGCACAGATCTGCGTCTGCCTTGTTCAAAAACATCTTGTCACAGACGTCACAGATAAATCTGTTAAGTGTAAAAAAAACTTTTGGTAATTCTTTATAACAAGTCTGTCCCTCCCTGCCCCTCCATCCCCCCCAAACAAGCTTGGGGGCCTGTGGGGAATCGGGGGTTTTGGTGGGGAAAAATACGCAATATGAGCATTAAAAAAAAAAAAAAAAATACGGAAATTTTAAATAGTATTTCAAGTTTTTTCAACCTAATCTAACCAAGTATAACCTAATCTAACCTAACATAACCTAATTTCTAATATAACCTAACTGGACCCCGCCTACTAGGGCATTAAACTAACCTAATGTACTTAGCCCCCCGTGGACCCCTCCGCTAGGACATTAACCTAATTTAAGCTAACCTAACCTAATTGTGGGGGCTGCGTCTCCCCTGGATCCTCCCCCAACCACGCTAAGGCATTAACCTATCATAACCTAACCTAAGCTATAGTATACGGAGGGGAGGCGCAGCCCCAAGTGAACCCCCTGTTAGGGTGTTAACCTAGTGCTAACAAGGAACCTAAAAAATTATAACCTTATGCCTCTCGAATGGCAGCACGTGATTGGAGGGATTAGCTCTATAGATACACCATGAAATCCTTATATGCCGCTACCCACAAATCCCTGTTTATACCCACAAATCTGTTATAAACAATTGAAAATCATTTCAGTGTTTACTCTTGAATGGTGCTGAGCTCGCTGGACTTAGAAACTGACGGCCAAACTAGACGCTTGCGGCTCAATTATTTTATCTTTACGACAAGGTCACCAAGCCTTCTACATATGTGAGTTTCGTGTTTGTACGTGAAACGGACCTTTAAAAGATTAACTAAATTGTTTT
Organism: Portunus trituberculatus; assembly: GCF_017591435.1. Taxonomy (NCBI): domain Eukaryota; kingdom Metazoa; phylum Arthropoda; class Malacostraca; order Decapoda; family Portunidae; genus Portunus; species Portunus trituberculatus. The sequence continues at coordinate 4,850,373 of NC_059281.1, forward strand.
ATAATACGTGAGCGCCTATGGCGGTGTTGAGACCAAATAATAGAGGTGAATAGAGCCCTTAAGATCCCAGGTATCACTTCCCCTGTCACATTTTCCTACTTTATAAGGTATTACAGGTAATATACCCAGTATCCATTGATACACATATGCCAAATAAGCCGCTACACCACTAGTGACTGCTTGTCATTCAGTAGTTACATTGGCAGAGACATTTTTGTTGTGGATCCCCTCAAATTATTGCACTGTCAAAGAGGCCATGATGTTGTGTGTTCGTTCGCCCAAAGTTTTCAGAACACCACCATTAAAAAATATACCCAAAATCTTCCGCAATATTGCTATAACCTTATGTCATTATCAAGTAACAGTGCAAATATCCCATCATATTTATATTTTACAATTAATGTGCTTAGATAATGCGTAACATACGAGATTCTCACATAACTGAAAATCCAAGTCAGAGTCACAAGCTTTGAAATGAGTAGCGTGAACAATTAAGTGTGAACCGTGGTCCATCCAGAGCGCGTAGTCCCAGATGTCTGAGAGTGCAAGACTCTGTTTTCATTTAATTCAAACTGCAAGGAGAATTGTTATGAATTTCAATATCAGCAAACAGTTACTAACTGTATTTCCTTTACATGTTAATACTTATCATATCTTCATGTTCCTCATAATAGTATAATTCATTGATTTAAAACTTAGAGTTGGTAACTCGTCTCACAGCCAATCACCGTAAGTGTTCGCTATCACGTGACTGAGAGCTAACACAAGCGAAAATATCTTGAAAAGCGTTCGCCTTTGGGGCGCCAAAGGCGAACGCTTTTAGGACCGTTCGGTTTTTGCAAGGCGCTACTGAAAACGCCTATTATGACTGTCTCAGGAAAAGATACTTGCTTTACACTGGACAGATCAGTCCTTTCACAACCAGCAGCCATCCGCGTGAATTATACGTAGCTTTACATTCACTTTGGAATAGCAGAATGTACTAGTACGTACGAGGTATGCAGTGTATGTGGTATTAAGGTGTACAGCCAGGATAAATCTTTAAAACATTGCGTTTGTGCACAGTATGACAGAAGAAGTACTTTGGAATATTGTACAAACCAAAACAAAATGCTACGAAAACAAAACAGCGATAAAGTTAAACCCATGCCAAGCTTTCACCACACTTTCACCACCAAGCTTTTCTCACCGGTAAGAGGCGCTGCACGGTAACCACTTCGGCTTCGTCGTAGATGTAGTTGGAAGGGATGAAGGTGATCACATACAGCAAGATGGCGAACGTCCACTTGAAATAACCAACTACGGCCACTGACGTCTCCTCTGTGGCCATGATGTCCTGCTGTATGTACACGTGGCTTGGAGGCAACACTTTTTGCTCAACACACACACACACACACACAACAATCCGAAAGTCCTTTACGGGCACAACAAACTGTCTCTAATGCTGTGCCTCGCGACAGTCCTCTCTCGGTTCCTCACACCGTCCCACACGGTCTCTGAACACTGAACATTTGAATCATTTGGCCTGTCACGCAGCAACACGACACCGTATAAATTTCAGCCACTGGTTCTCTACAACGTTGCTACATCCCCTTTTAACACTTTCTACTCATGTGCTGATCGACAATTAACCAACAATATAACCAAGAAAAAAATCACAACATTTCCCTCACCACACACCACCCGTCTTTCACTCTTCTACGTGACTGACACTGTTTTGACTCACGGGAAAATCGTCACGTGACTGGTTTCCTTAGCAGTCCCATTCCTTGTGTTCAACCCACCTGCTATGAGACGCAACGAAGCTTCAAACGTTGATAAAAAAGGAAAAGACATACATAATATATACTCGAAGTATAATATGAAGCAATGATAATTAATGTTCTCAGTTGATTTTGGTTAATGTGTGTAATTTGTTCTATTGTATATATATATATATATATATATATATATATATATATATATATATATATATATATATATATATATATAGATAGATAGATAGATAGATAGATAGATAGATAGATAGATAGATAGATATATATATATGTATGTATGTATATAAGATAATATGGAATAGAAGTGACTGCATACTACTGTCTAGGTAAAGTATTACGCGCTGTTTGGCGAAAGAATTAACTTCACAAAGGAAGTTCACAATAACGAAAGCCAAGTAGCACAATATCTACAAAATACATGAGCAATACTTTAAATTCCAGCGGAGTAAACAAGTGGCAGTCAGAGGAAGTATATTATTGTACTAAGTATCGTTACGCCTGTCACCAGCCCCGCCCACCACCTCCACTGCTTGGTGGTTGGTGCTGAACGCTATTACTTCATGAAATGATGCCCAGCTGTCACTTGTCTAACTTTTATCTTCCGCCTTCATTTACTTGGGACTCGCCCAAGGAAATTATAAGTCATCCGTACCCATTTGGAAGTTTCATTGTGAGGTGCTGCTCTCTCTCTCTCTCTCTCTCTCTCTTGGATCTACCGATAGGCAATTGAATGTACCCTATGCACCTCCTCCCAATCCCACGGCAAGAGCTAGGCCATCGACTGACCAAGGAAGCTAACGACCCTTTAAAAGCTTCATTGATTTTAATACCCACCAATATTTTTTAATTTCATCTAAGTTTTCAGCCTGTTGTGTATACCTTCCTGTGGTGGAACTTTAAGGAGGCATGCATATTGCCAAGCTACTTAAAGACTAAGGGCAAACACCAAATCAATTACCATCTGAGTGACGTGACTCGTAGTCTTATCTCATGCACACTGAAAAACACTCAGCTGGTCGCCAGTGTACACCTCTCTAACACACACACACACACACACACACACACACACACACACACACAGAGAGAGAGAGAGAGAGAGAGAGAGAGAGAGAGAGAGAGAGACTCATATTTTGATATGGAATAGTGAGGCTATATGTAGTTAAAATAAGAACTAAGCACATATTTACTCACTAACGATAACTTGAGTGTGTACTGATGGAGCCATGTGATAAAACTGGTGTTACTAAAGATATGAATAGAAATAACTCACGTTAGTCGTGTCATTCGAAATCATTCTCTAGCCTTGCACTCGACCGTCTTGTTCAGCTTTGGAAACCTCAGAAGATTCTTCAAAACATTAACTTCCCTAAATGGTTCATTAACTCCCACTGGATAACGAACTATCCATTTACATTCACCTTTCTATATCAGTTACTCTCTCTCTCTCTCTCTCTCTCTCTCTCTCTGGCAAGGCTCTTGGTGGGTATTTTTAATTCTGCGCTGAGAAGATGGCGACGCTAGTCAATCATCTGCCAAGTTGCGTTTACTGGTTTATTTTAGTAATACTTATGATTATTATCTTTTTTAAGCATGCATGTAAAGACATTTACATAATATTTCGCAGTTACTTATGAGATGTACAGTACATTAATTGTATGATGTTATAAAAAAAAAAAACTTTTGTAACGATTCATAATTGGTGACAATTTTGTTTTACTGTTGTTATTACGCAGATTACACCGAAATTATCCCCACGTTGCCCATGTAGCTACCATTAATATTATTGGTACATCCCACCCACATGATACTGAATAAACAGTACATGTGTGCATAACAATTTTATCATTTTCACCCTCCATAGTCAAGTATATAAATGGTATCAATAGGAAAATATATATATTTGGGAGATAATATGACGACCACTAGCCTCTTCAAAACATTATTATACTTTAATAGAGAGCCTACAATATCCTTACAAGTTAGGCAAATAGAAAATTATATACAATTACAGAGTACGAAAGTTATGTTCATAGGTAGATGCAGGAATTTCAGAGTAGTGCGCGTCAGTTTCCTTGTCGTGTATTTACCTAATTGTATTTACCTAATTGTAACATACGGGAAAAGAGCTATGCTCGTGTTGTCCCGTCTCCATATCTATTAATGTCCAGCTTTTTCTTAAAATCATGAATATTCCTTGCGTTGACCACTTCCACGTCTAAACTATTCCATGTTTCCACCCTTCTATGAGGGAAGCTATATTTTTTCACATCTCTCCTATAAGTGGCCATTTTTAGTTTTTTCCCATGCCCTCTCGACATTCTTTCATTCCACATACACAGATCTTCCCTATCCATTTTTCCATGCCAATCATCACTCTGTATATTGCTATCAGGTCTCCCTTTCTCTTCTGTTTTCCAGGGTCGGAAGTTGCATTCTTTTCAGTCTGTCTTCATAAGTCAAATCTCTTAAGTCAGGCACCATTTTTGTTGCAGCCCTCTGTACTTTCTCTAGTTTCCTTATGTGTTTCTTTAAGTTCGAGCCCACTGTATTGTTGCATATTCAAGCCTCGGTCTTATCATTGCAGTAATTATTTTCTTCATCATTTCTTCATCTAAATATACGAACGCCACTCTTATGTTCCTCAATAAGTTCAATACTTCTCCAATTATTTTGTTTATATGTCTCTCTGGCGATAGGTCATTGGTAATTGTCACCCCAAGGTCTTTTTCTTCATGACTGGTTTTATGTCTTCATTTCCTATCTTGTACATACTCCTGATTCTTCTTTCACTCTTGCCAAACTCTATTTTCTTGCATTTTGTCGTGTTGAACTCCATTTGCCATGTACAGCTCCATTTCCATATTCTGTCCAAGTCTTCCTGGAGTAGTTCGCAATCTTTGTCACATCTCACTTTTCTTAACAATTTTGCATCGTCTGCAAATAGGCTCACATAACTGGACACCCCATCCACCATGTCATTTATGTAGACCGCGAACATTACTGGTGCCAACACTGATCCCTGTGGAACTCCACTCTCCACCAAGCCCCATTCTGATGGTCTGTCCTTAATTATTGTTCTCATTTCTCTTCCTACCAAAAGTCTTCCATCCATTTTAGTAAACTGCCATGCACTCCTCCTACCATTTCAAGTTTCCAGATCAGTCTCCGGTGTGGTACCTTATCAAAGGCCTTTTTTAAATCCAGATATATTCCATCAGCCCAACCATCTCTTTCCTGTATTACATCTATCACCCTCGAATAGTAACATATCAGGTTTGTCGTGCATGAACGCCCTTTTCTAAAACCAAATTGACACTCACAAAGTATGTCATTTTTCTCCAAGAAGTCTGTCCATCTATTCTTCACCACCCTCTCACACATCTTAGCTACCACACTTGTAAGTGACACTGGTCTATAGTTCAATGGGTCTCTCTTGTTACCTGATTTATAGATTGGGACAATGTTAGCTCTTTTCCAGTCTTGGGGCACTACACCTTCCCTTAATGAGGCATCAATTACTTCACAAACTTTTTCTGCCAGTTGCTCCCTGCATTCTCTTAAAATCCATCCTGATACCCCATCAGGTCCCACAGCTTTTCTCACTTCTAAACTCCCCATCATATTCTTGATCTCCTCCACAGTTACTTGAAACTCCTTCATAATCCCTTTCTGTTCCATTACCAGTGGTTTGTCAAAAGCAGTCTCCTTTGTGAATACCTTCCGAAAGCATCCATTCATAGCCTCTGCCATTTCCTGGGATCTTCACTGCATACTCCATTTACTTCTAAACTTTCAATACTTTCTATTTTTGATGTTGTTGTTCACATGTCTGTAAAAAGCCTTGGTTGGTCTTTACATTTATCAATTATATCCTTTTCTTGTTTCTTTCTTTCTTCTCTTCTAATCAACACATATTCATTTCTTGCTCTTTTGTAACTTTCCCACTGCTTAATCCGTCTTTTCCTTCTCCACCTCTTCCATGCATCCTCTTTTCTTGTTCTAGCCTTTTCACATCTATCGTTAAACCAGTCCTGCTTTCCAACTTCTATGTTGTCTTATTGGTACAAATTTTTCTCACCTTCTTTGTATATTTTTATAAATTCCTTCCACTTTTCATTTGCTCCTTAGCACTCTTGAATTTCATCCAATTTGTCTCTTGAAAGAATTTCTTTAGGTTTCCAAAATCTGTCTTGGCATAATTCCATCTTCCCACTTTATATTCTTCATTTCTTCTAGATTTCTCTTCATCTATCACCTTGAACTCCAAAACTGCATGATCACTCTTGCTAAAGGGCACTCCACCCTCATCTCCTCAATGACCATTGGCTCTGTACTAAAGACCAAGTCCAGTCTTGACGATGCTCCTCTCCTCCAAACCTAGTATCTTCTTTGACCCACTGAGTTAACACATTTTCCATTGCCAGTGTCAATAGTGTATTTCCCCATGTTGTCTCTGATCCTTCCATTGACCAGTCCTCCCAACACACCTCTTTACAATTAAAATCTCCCATCATTATAGTTCGTTCACAGCCACCCAACATTTCTTCCAGACATGTTCCTGTATCACTTATCATTTCTTCATATTCCTGTACTGACCATGCATTTGTCTTAGGTGGTACGTACACCACTATGTAGTGCCTCTTTTTTCCTTCATTAGTTTCTGCTCTGATCTTTAGCACTTCTGCCTTTCCCATACCTTCTTTCACTTGATCCACCTTTATATCTTTTTTAACCAGCAACATCACTCCTCCTCCCATCTTACCTACTCTATTTCTTTTCCAAACATTATATTTCCCTTCTGTGTGTGTGTGTGTGTGTGTGTGTTCCTCGTGACCATACCGTCCATACGGCACTGCCAGTGCCAGTTGCCCTCTACTTATCAAGGAGTTAGTCAGATTAACATCGATCAATGTGAAAAGCTAATTCCACCTATGTGCTATAGTTTCGCAGTCACATGTACTCTTTTATTTGATTGATATACACCTCAGCAGCAGTCACACTAGAAACAGAAAGGTGAGAGTAGTTAGTGAGCCTTGCGTGAGTGACGACTGACGAGATGTATCCATTAGTTGTGTGATACAACTATTCTACAAATTGTCTGCTTAGCACAGTAGGGTTTGGGTGGGCTAAGGATCGCAAAATGTTGGGTTAGGCTTAGGTAGAATAGTTTATGTTGGGTGAGGGCAGTTGGTTTAGGAAACCCACGAAAACAATATTTCAGTGTTCCTTGGCAAGACGGATATTTTCTCAATATTAACTAGGGTGGGCGGAGCTGTGAGTCACCACGTGCCTCTGTCGGCGCCCCATCGAGTAACTTAACTCACCCGCTCTTCGAGCTCTGATTAGTCCGATATTGTTTACTTGTGGGCTGTGGAGGCCGATGGGCAAGCATTGCGTAGGTCGTGGCAGGCATAGGCATCGCTTCCAATTGGTCTCATTAGGAGAGAACACCGCTAATAATCTCTTCATGCAACCTTGATCTCAATCGGATAATTTAATGAAGTTTTGTCTGGGAGTTCGGCAAGTAAGTTTTCCCACTGTCAGTCATGTTACTGTACTGTTTACACTTTGTCAAAGCGGGAATACCCTGGCAAAAGTTGAAATATCCGTACTAGGAGAACACTTCTCAATAGAGTGACACATTCCTCACCACACCTCCGGAGAGTTAAGTCTTTCGATTGCCTGTCAAGAGTGATTAGTTCTGCATATAAATGTGCACCACTATCAACAACGTAGCTACAAGTAAAAGGTATTGTAGGAAACAATATTTAAGTTGAAAATAAAATTTCTTACCATCTATATGCTTGCTAAGAGACTAAATAAATTTTCCTTAGGTTAAATAATTTTTTTAAACCACTGAGGCTAGTTTACAATAATGTGCCTGGCCCAAGGCTTTTCTCTCGCCATATTTCATTACAGTTACTGTTTCACGTCAATATTGTTGAAAAGTTTATGCAATGTTCTCCAACAAGCTGAGAAAGATGTGAGAATGTTAGGTTTGGGTGTAGGATGGCTAACCAAACCAGCTGGCTGGGCCTCCCTTGAAACACTAACACAGGGCAGTATAATGGATATGCAGTACCTGTCTTTGAAAGTGTGATTTTACATAATGAGATTTTGCAGCCATTGTAATATTCATTTATGTGGAAATTAAGTACGTATGAAGTGAACATAATTTCAATTCTTAGGTAAGTTAAATATCATTTTATGTTCTACTACTTTTATCTACAATTGTTTATAATTGGATGTAACCATATCATTACCATGTATAGAATTATTATTAATTGTATATTATGTATTTGTATGTTTTTGTTTGTATATTGTGACTCATTTTTTAATCAATGTTTAGAACACCCACTATTATTATTGACAATGAAGTCATGTGGAAACATTCCACTTGCTTTGCTACTAATCTATTATTATAATACCAGTATATATTATGATAGATGATGGGAAAAGGAGGCTTCACCATCTTCCTTACCTGAGTCTTCTTTGATCGTTAAAAAGAAAGGAAAAACAATGGTTTCTTCAATGAATTCATAGAGAACATGACAAAAAAAAAGTTCTCACTTGAAAATACTTAGCTGTGTGATTCTTTACTAAATAATAACATTTGTGTGCTGTAAAACATATGAGCAAACTTCATAAAGTAAAAGTTCTTACAATGACTGAAATGTATTGAAAGTGACAAAATCAAAGTGTATATAACTTTTATTGTTTTGATTTACAGCACATCCTACCATGAGTGATGAATGTTCTTTACCACCCTTTACACCACCTCCCACCTATGAAGAAGCAACATCTGGGTTCCCTCCAACATTGCCACCAGTCACAAACACTCCTGCACTAACTCCTCAGGATATTGCCTCACAGTCCTTGTACAATGCTCAACCACAGAACAACATTCCAGCCATAAACACTCCTGTACCTGAGGATATTGTCACACAGTACTTGTACAATGCTCAAGTACAGAACAACCCTCCAGTCACAAACACTCCTGCACTAACACCTGAGGATATCGCCACACAGGCCTTGTACAATGCTCCACCACAGAGCAACCCTCCAGTCAGAAACACTCCTACACTAACTCCTCAGGAAATTGCCACACAGGCCTTGTACAATGCTCCACCACAGAGCAACCCTCCAGTCAGAAACACTCCTATACAATCACCTCAGGCTGTTGCCTCACAGGCCTTATATAATTATCAGCCACAAAACAACATACCACTGTATCCTCGCTATGATCCATGTCCTACTGGAGCAGAGGTTCTCCGTAGACTTGATGAAATCTTGATCTATCCTTCCAAAGGTAAAACCCGTCTTTCTCTTTATTTTTCAAAGAGCCTTAAAAGCATATATATATATATATATATATATATATATATATATATATATATATATATATATATATATATATATATATATTGTATGATATACAAATTAATGTTTTTCACTTGTCCTGTGATGAAAAAAAGAAGACTTGTGTTGCATGACAAAAATCACAAAATTTTTACATTATGCTGTCCATTTGAATAAATACTGGCTGAATTTGTCTGTTCCAGGGTTAGTAAACAGTACATATACTTAATCACAGGCAACAAACATATCATCACCTATTCTGCCTTGTCATTTGAGATTGTAGTAAATAGGACCTCAAGGACATGACTGGTGAGAACAGTTGTCATCTCTTACAGGATTCAAGTATAAGATCAGGAATGGCAATAAAGTAACCCTTATGACTGCTAAGGGTGAATTTGATGGTGATTGCTGTAGCTCCTGTGATTGTAGTAGCAATATGAAATTTGTTCTGTACTCCTTGAACAAGATTGCTACAGCTGAGGCACGAATTGTGATTGATTCAATTAACTGCTGTTCTTACAGTCCTCAGGTATTGTAGATTTTATTTTCAGTCTTTCATCATCCATTTTTTTTAGCACACTCACGGCACACTTATACTCTCTCTAGTAAAATTCACCTGAATATCTGTATTGCATTTTATTCCTCTATCTTTGTTTCCCTTCAGATAGTCATGTCAACAGCCATATGAAGTTATGAAAACAAAGATGAATTGTGGTTGTTTGACACAGTTTAGCACTTATCAGGACTTCTTAAGCAATTTATCTGTAAAATTTGCAAAGACTACTCATTTTATTAATGTTACTTTAGTATGAAAAATTAGATACATAGGTATTTTTCTTCCATTTTATATTAACTTTTTTTTATTCTGTGGAAGATTAGAATACAACATTATGCATAAGAAACAGTCTTCTAAGTATTTGATAACAACATAAGATTGAAGAAAAATTTATATAACTGTAATGTAGTTAAATTCACCATTTGCCTTCTACCTGTTTGTAGCACATGGATGTGATGGCACCTCTTAATGTCAGAGTTGGGTCAGTGTTTGTGAGGAGCATAACCAGATGTGAAGTGGTGAACCAATCTGAGGATATTCTCTTCTTTCTAAAGCGGGAGAGCGACTGTTGCTCCTATGGCCCATACCAGGTGTGGTGTACACTTTCAGTAATCTCTCTTGCATTTTTAGGGAATTCTTACTGTCTTTTCTTTATTAGTACTGTGTCTTACCATAAGCCATTCATAGGTCTCTGATAAAAGTCACAGGACCATTGACTTGGATGATCTCATAAGAAGAAAACATACAAAATAGCATGATGCTAACTATGTAGACAGCAACACTATAGGAAACTTACTTTTAAATGACTAGCTCTATAAACTACCCAAGAATTGACTAACTAAAATGCTACCTAGGTAAGGAATACTTAAAAATGATATGTAGAGTTTAAAAAGAAGCAACACATCATACACTTTTTAACAAATTAAAATCTTATTTACATGTATTTTTGCAGAACTAGTAAATAAACATACAGTAGCTAATTAAAATTTTAGCTGCAAGCCTTTTTTTTTTTTTTCTTTTATTATATCAAGTCTTTAGAAATTGCTTATTATTATTTTTTTATTTTTTTTATTTTTTTCTGCTTGTTGCATTACAGATCTTTTCTACCAGTGGGACACAGGTGGGAGTAATTGACAATAGTCGCGGTGTCAAGAACAGACTGGTGGTGTCCAGAGACATGCCTGTCCGTCACAAGATACTTCTCCTCTTCTTTGCAATCTTTTTGGTAGGTACTGATTCTCTCTCTCTCTCTCTCTCTCTCTCTCTCTCTCTCTCTCTCTCTCTCTCTCTCTCTCTCTCTCTCTCTCTCTGACATTTAGTTGAAGTATGTAAAGATGCATAAAGAAGTACTGGATGCAGGATTCTCTTTTGTTCTCATCAGTGGTACAAATTTTCCAGTGTTGGTTAGATGGTTTGATATCACTTGTATGTCTTCCCATACAGGAACTTTACATGAGGTTGAAAAAAACAATGATGGTGGAAAACTTGTTTTACCATAATCATTGTAATGAAATACTAATTATCTTTAGTGCAGAATGTTTGAATTTCTGATCCATTTAAAATATTTATCTTTCCAGCAAAAGGAGGATGATAATCGAAGAAGTTCATAGAGCTGTAGAAGTCATTCTTTCCTGCCTTCAGTTTACTAAAGATCCAATGACACAAGAATTGGACTGCAATGGTCATAATGTCATTCAGATACTCCCTTTTTGTTAGATCTAAAATTTACATAATGTGGGACAAGAACAAAGAGCATTGTTCTTAACACACACACACACACACACACACACACCAGTAGCTCAGTGGTTAGAGTGCTGGCTTCACAAAACAGAGGACTGGGGTTCGATTCCCCGGCCGGGTGGAGATATTTGGGTGTGTCTCCTTTCACGTGTAGCCCCTGTTCACCTAGCAGTGAGTAGGTACGGGATGTAAATCGAGGAGTTGTGACCTTGTTGTCCCGGTGTGTGTTGTGTGCCTGGTCTCAGACCTATCCGAAGATCGGAAATAATGAGCTCTGAGCTCGTCTGGCTGTCTCGTCAGAGACTGCAGCAGATCAAACAGTGAAACACAGGGGGAGACATGATAACTATGTATAAATTGGTGAAAAAGATTGACATATTGGACAGAGAATTGATAAAGGTGACCACAAGTAATCATCTCCGAAGAAATGGAAAAAAACTAATAAAAGACATCTGTTTAAATGATGTGAGAAAGTACAGTTTCCCGCATCGTAGTATTGATAAGTGGAATAAACTGAGCAGTGATGTCGTTGACGTGGTGTGTGTCAATCAGATGAAAGAGAGATATGACAGGAGTGGACAAGGAGACAGGACACAGAGAGCTTAGCTCGGGCCCTGTAATACACAAATAGGTAAATACACACACACACACACACACACACACACACACACAAGAGTTTGGACTGCAATGGTCATCATGTCATTCAGATGCTCCCTTTTTGTTAGATCTAAAATTTACATAATGTTGGACAAGAACAAAGAGCATTATTCTTAACACACACACACACACACACACACACACACACACACACACACACACACACACACACACACACACACACAAGCCAGAGGACCAGGGTTCGATTCCCCAGCTGGGTGGAGATATTTGGGTGTGTCTCCTTTCACGTGTAGCCCCTGTTCACTTGGAGATATTTGGGTGTGTCTCCTTTCACGTGTAGCCCCTGTTCACTTAGCAGTGAGTAGGTACAGGATGTAAATCGAGGAGTTGTGACCTTGTCCCGGTGTGTGGTGTGTGCCTGGTCTCAGGCCTATCCGAAGATCGGAAATAATGAGCTCTGAACTCGTTCCGTAGGGTAACGTCTGGCTGTCTCATCAGAGACTGCAGCAGATCATACAGTGAAACACACACGTCCGGTAGCTCAGTGGTTAGAGCACTGGCTTCACAAGCCAGAGGACCGGGGTTCGATTCCCCGGCTGGGTGGAGATATTTGGGTGTGTCTCCTTTCACGTGTAGCCCCTGTTCACCTAGCAGTGAGTAGGTACGGGATGTAAATCGAGGAGTTGTAACCTTGTTGTCCTGGTGTGTGGTGTGTGCCTGGTCTCAGGCCTATCCGAAGATCGGAAATAATGAGCTCTGAGCTCGTTCCGTAGGGTAACGTCTGGCTGTCTCGTCAGAGACTGCAGCAGATCAAACAGTGAAACACACACACACACACACACACAAGACAAATGGGCAAGCCTCTTAATGTGGCCCTTAGCAGTAAATAGGTATGGGAAGTAACTCGAGGGGTTGTAGCCTCGCTTTCCCTGTGTGTGGAGTGTGTTGAAGATCAGTCTGTGCGCTCTGAGCTCACTCTGTAATGCGGAAGACTGGCTGGGTGACCAGGAGATGACCGAGGTGAATTACATACACACACAAAAAAAAAAAAAAAAATACATTTGCTAATGTTTATCAGTGATGCCAAAATATAGACAACAATTGTAAATAAAAACTACTAGATGATATTATAAGCAAACCCAAACAAATTTTCTGAATGGGCAGTAAATGAATAAAGGAAATTGCTGCAAATAAGTGCTATATGATCAAGCTTGGTAGAAGTCACCTGAAATCTAAGTGGTACTACATGCTAGGTATCAGATTCTTAAAAAAAAAAAAAAAAAAGTAGAAAAAAAATGCTGTGGAATTTATATATAAAATAAGATATTACTAATTTAAAAAACACAAAGTAGTAACTCACTGAGTTGCAAGTTTCAGTCTCAAGGCAACAAAAAATAAAATTTGAGAAGTTACAACTACCCAAACATGAAGGAAGAGAATGAGCATCATTATGATTTTTGTACATAAATATGTAACAAGAAAAAAAGGGAGAGGTATAGGACTCCCAAACCATGAAACCAAACTTTAAGAGGACGGTGCAGTAGAATCCACCCAAATATGTTTAAATGTGCTATTTCAGTACAAATAAATTAATAGACCATACTTGACACACAAATGCTTGTTGTTACTTAAAATACAATTTCTTAGTGTATTATTTTATAGTGCTATTGATTTAAATGAGATTTGTATAATTGATTATATATTTTTATAATAAATTGATAAATACTTAACTTTAATTGAAGTTATAAAATTATCAAAATGCAAAAAAAAAGTTGTTGCTTATGTTGCCTTTTGTTGAAAATAGACAGTTTGTACAACAACTAATATGTACTTTGGTGAGAAATTAAATGTGGAGTGGTTTGGAAAGCAAACTAACAGTGTTCTTAAGATGGTTTAGCCACACACAAAAATGTCAGAAAGTAAGAAAGGGAAAGTATAAATGAACAAGATAAATTTACTGAATGTGCATGAGGATGCCCTCCAGTGAATCAGAAAAACAATGGATCTGAAGGACATAGAGGGAGTGGTGAACTAAAACTAGAGTAGGTGTGGACAAACTATGGCTGTCTGCCAAGGGAATTCATGCTGCCTGACAAACGTTAGTAAATTTGAAAGAAAAAGTTAAAAAATAATGCCAAATAATATTGAGCATTTTGTTTTCTTGCCACTTTTTTTTTTTTTTTTTTTTTTATATACCATGTGGGGTTTTCACGGGAATTTATGGGCTAAAGGGGATACTTTTTGGTTACCCCCTATCTCAAAGCCCACCCGCTAGGAAACCGTTGCCCCGAGTGAGGAAGCCCAACCTGCACTCGGACCGTGGACAGGATTCGAACCCGTGCGCTTGGAGACCCCTCGGATCCCAAAGCACGCATGGTTTCACTGTACCACGGCGGCCCCCAAGATTGTTATTTTTTAATGTGGCCCTTACAGTAAAAATGTTTGCCCATCCCTGAGTCAGAGTATACAAGACAGGGATTAATTTGCATTTTTTAATTTCTAAACTACCCTCCTACGGATTCTATCCTTCTCTCTGTACCTTCATCTCCAGTTTCCTTTCCGATCGTTCTATTGCTGCTGTAGTAGACGGTCACTGTTCTTCCCCTAAAACTATCAACAGTGGTGTTCCACAGGGTTCTGTCCTATCACCCACTCTCTTTCTATTATTCATCAATGATCTCCTAAATCTGACTCAATGCCCTATCCACTCCTATGCTGATGATACCACCCTGCATTATTCAACAGCGTTCAACAGACGCCCAACCCAACAACAATTAAATGACTCAAGGCGAGATGCTATAGGACGCCTAACTTCTGATCTTTCACTTGTTTCTGATTGGGACAGAAAACCTGGTTTTGTTCAATGCCTCAAAAACTCAATTTCTACAACTATCTACTCGACATAACCTTCCAGACAACTATCCTCTCTTCTTCAATAACACTCAACTTCCCTCTCCTCTACATTAAACACACTCGGTCTATCCTTCACTAAAAATCTAAACTGGAAATTTCACATCTCTACTCTTGCTAAATCAGCTTCCAAGAAGTTAGGTGTCCTATGGCGTCTTCGTCCATTTTCTCTCCCTCCCAGCTGCTTGCTCTGTACAAGGGCCTTATCCGCCCGTGTATGGAGTATGGCTCTCATGTCTGGGGGATCCACACACTTTATGAGTATGTAGTAATGGATTAGTTGATAAGAATAAGTAATAAGATAAGTGTTGATAATCTAATAAGTTGTTGATGACAAACAACAATGTTGTTTTTATTTTTATACTTTCTGGAGCTTCTTATAGATTCTTATATGCTCTGTGGTGCTGTTTGGATTAATTGCTGTGTCTGACATAGGAAACTTTGCTGAAGCTTTCCAGACATTACACAGTTAATAACTTAATATACATACACTGCCTAGAGTACAGCACATAAGTGATTCAGTGCTCTCAGTACTAGACCAAAGTGACCTTTTGCCTTGATTGGGTTCAAATCTAGCCCTGTTCATCAAGTACTGAACATGTGTAACATGTAAACCAAAAAGCTGTGACTTTGGCTTTTCAGGAGTAAACTAACTAATTCATGTGTTGATGAATGGATATATCAGTGTGTGTCTGTCTGTGTGTATATGTAGGTAAAATTCTGAATTATTCATTAAAATTTTCTCTTGGAAACACATGCAGGAAATGTGAAACAGTAAACAAATGTTTAGACTGATAGAGGATAAGAACTAAGGAGATGGTAGAGTAGGACATAGAAGTTGAAAAGTTTGTCACCAGGACTTTTTTTTATTACCTCCACATCCTCTATTTAGGATGGGGTTGGATGGGCAATGACTTCTTTCTACTCTAGCGATCTTGTGCCATATGTTCTATTCCCAACAAAATTCATATCCTCCGTCACACACTCCCTCCACCTTTTCTTTGGCCTTCCTACCATCTGTCAGCCTCCAACCCTTACCTCCTCCACCTCACTCATCACCCTTCCCTCCACCATTCTTCATCAGCTCTGGCACCTCACTGCTGGACCTCCCATCTTGCAACCTCACTCCTGCCATGTATCCCAGCATCTTGTGGTCACAGCTACATAGAATATATGTCAGTTTGTCAGCAGTCATGTTTCTGCTCCATGCAGAAGAGTAGATCTGACACAGGCTCTATACCCTTGCCCTGATCTTCAGCTTTATACTACAATTTGCCAATAAACTGGCAATTTTTTTCCATCTTCCCCATGCAACTGCTACTCTCTCCCTTACTGCTCTCTCTACATCCACTTCACAGTCTAACATTTCTCTCAAGTAGCAGAACTGTTATAACTCCTCTAACACACCTCCATTCACATCCAACCCACATCCTCATTATCACCACTGCCACCACCACCACCACCTTCCTCCTCCCACACACATCTTGGACATATGAAGTTCTGCACTCCTACTCTTCCACATCATCCACATGGCTATCTTCATAACTGAATTCTTCCTCTAGCTTCATTTCTGGTCATCGTTAGTTTTGTCTTCTCTATGTTTATTTTCATTCCCTTCTGCTCCATCCCCTCCTTCCACTATTAAACATGTCAGTCACTTCTTCCCTCTATTCAGCTGTCAATACTAAATCATCAGCATGGAGTTGCTCCCACGGGCCATCTCCTCTTGCCAGTTTAGAAGCCTCCTCCATTACTGTGATAAGACCAGATCCCAGGTATACTCCCACTCTTATGTCAAAATTCCTTGATGCTCCTACCATTGTTTTCACCTGTGATTTCTTCCTCATCAATTATGCCTCCAAACACACTTGTTAATTCCCTTATAACACCCACTTTCTTCATTAAGTCACTGGTCATTCCTGTTGGACCTGGCACTTTTCCACTTTTCATTCCTTTTGATGCTCTGTTCACCACTCTGATATTTCTTCTATTGGACCTTCCACCATATCCATCTCTTTCAGGGCATGTTCATTTTCCTCGTTTAACAGGTTTTCAAAGTAGCTACTCTACCTCACAAGTATTTCTTCCTCCTTTATCTTGATAATTCCTTTTTCATCACCAGGACATAAGAATACAACAAAATACGGGAAGCTGCAAGAAACCATCAGGCCTACATGTGGCTGTCCCTTTGTCCATGTAAGAAGTATACTTAGCTGTTTGCACCTCTCATCCCTACCGTGTCTGTCTAATATCTTAAAGCTCCCTAATAATGTAACACTAAGAATTACAAAAAAAAAAAAAAAAAAAACATCTTAAGAGTACAGTATTAAAAATGTAAAATTATTAGTAATTCATAAGTTACTGTCTGTAGGAAATTACTAAATTTAGAATAGGTACTGATAAAGTGGAGGATAGTGACTATATTGTTACAACTTACTGAGTTTCTTGTGGTAAAGTTTACTAGGCAGTAGATAATGGGAATAGTTCTGACAACCTATCCCCAAACTTTAGTAAAGCTTTGGACAAGGTCCCCCATCAAAGGCTCTTCAGGAAGGCTGGGATATGTAGAAAAGGTGAGTAGGTGTTGGGCTGGATAAGGTCATGGTTTTGTGATAAGTGACAGCAATAATTAATGGATCCGAATCCAAGTGGGATCAAGTAATTAATGGTGTACCACAAGAAACAGTTTGATATACTACATTAATGATCCATAGTGATAATGGTGGTACATACTGTATTTGTGAAATACACAGGAAGGAACCAGTTTTTAATTAAAGTGATGGATGGATGGAATGGATTTAGTAATCAGATTGTTAGTGCCAAGTCATGAAGGAGCATTAAGAATTGGTCATATAGGAATGAGGATGGTACTGCTGTCTTAGGGCTTATTGCAGCTGCCCTTATTTTAGTGTGTATTTACCTAGTTGTATTGTACAGGGTTCGAGCGGGGCTTATAGTGTCCTGTCTCCATGTCTCCATTTATCCAATTTTTCTTTAAAGTTATGCACATTATGTGCTGTAACAACTTCATCACTGAATGCATTCCACTTTTCCCCCATTCTAGTGGAAAACTGCATTTTCCAATATCCTTCACACACTGCCTCATCCTGATCTTCTTTACATGTCCTTCTGTCCTTCTATCTTCTGTCACCAGCACCAGGTCTTCCTTGTCTATCTTTTCAATGCCATTGACTATCTTGTACATTGTTATTAGGTCTCCTTGTTCTCTTCTATCTTGTAAGATAGGCAGTCCCATATTGTTCATATGTTAAGTCCTTTAGTTCCGGCACCATCTTTGTAGCAATCTTCTGTATCTGTTCTAATCTTATATCTCTTTTAGAGCTCAGAGACCACACTATAGCTGCATA
Source organism: Portunus trituberculatus (assembly GCF_017591435.1). Classification (NCBI taxonomy): domain Eukaryota; kingdom Metazoa; phylum Arthropoda; class Malacostraca; order Decapoda; family Portunidae; genus Portunus; species Portunus trituberculatus. The sequence continues at coordinate 4,868,702 of NC_059281.1, forward strand.
TTCCAGTTGTGGAAGTATAATGCTTGTGATAATTTTTTTTTATATCTTTGTCCATGAATTGAAATGCCACTGTTATATTAGTCAACATTTTATATGTTAATCCAAATATCTTGCTTGTGTGTTTTTCGGATCAAGCTTCATATTTTCCTTCATAATCACTCCCAGATCTTATTCCTCTTTAGTCCTCATTATTTGCTCATCTCCCATCAGATAGTTCCATATTGGTCTTCTCTTACTGTTTCCTAGTTCCATTATGTGACATTTCTTGGCACTGAACTTCAATTTCCACTTGTTACTCCACTCGTAGATTTTGTTTATATCTTCTTGTAACAGCAAACAGTCCTCCCAGGTTTTGATTACTCATAGCAGTTTTGCATCATCAGTTAATAAATTAATACATATAACTTTTATCCCTTTGTGAATGTTGTTTACATAAATCTGGAACATAATGGGGGCTAACACTGACTCTTGTTACACTCCGCTTGTTACTTTACCCCAAGATGAGTATATATCTCTGATCACAGTTCTCATCTCCCTGTCCTTGAAACAATCTCTTGTCCATTCTAACAAAGTTCCTTGCAGTCTTCCTATGTTCTCTAGTTTCCAAAGTAGTCTTCCATTACTCCTTCTAATACTCTATTCCTTTTGTTACTCTGTTACTTCTATTACTCTTGAGTAGAAACTTAATAAGTTTGACACTCATGACCATCCTGTCCTGAACCTAAATTGTTTGTTCGATATAACTTGTTTTTCTTCCAGATGTTTAACTCATTTTTCTTTGATTACTATTTCACACAACTTTCCCATAACACTTGTAAGTGACGCCGGTGTGTAATTTAATGGCTCAGTTGCCTTTCCTCCTTCAAATATTAGTATTATTTTGGCTGTCTTCCATTCTAATGGAACTTTCCCTTCATTTAATGAACTTATTATTTTCCGAATTGGATCCAACAGTTGCTTTTTACATTTTTTTAGCATCCAGCCTGATACACCATCTGGCCCCATTGCTTTTCTGACATCCAAATTATCTAATAACCTTCTAATATCCTCTCTGTGCACTGTGACCTCCTGAATTCTATTTGGTTCTGTAAAATCCTCTTCTACAGTGAACACAGTTTTGAAGCTCTCATTCATTATTTCACACATTTCCTTTTCTGTTTGATGTGTTTCCCCTCATTTAGTTATTTTTCTATTGTTTCCTTATTCTTCATCTTACCATTTATAAATTTGTAGAAAAGCTTGGGTTCATCTTTGCTTTTTCTCACCATATCTTTCTCAAAGTTTCTTTCTTCCTCTCTCCTTACTCTAATATATTCATTTCTCGCATCTTTGTACTGGTGTCTGTTATTGTCATTTCACTGTTTTATGAGTTGCTCCCAAGCTTTATCTTTTGCCTTTTTAGTTTCTGTACATCTAGCATTGTACCAAACATGTATATTTTTCTATATATAAATAGGTACATTTTTCTTTACTCCTTCATTATATTTCTGCATGAATATTTCATATTTCCCTTGTATTTTCCTTCCGTACATAATGTTTCTCCATTCAATATCAGCAAAACATTTCCTTAGTTTTTTCAGAATCTGCTCTTGCACAATTTAATCTCTCTTTTTTGTAGTCATCTGTATATCATATCCCATCCTCTTGAATTTCCTGTATTTCCAGCTCCAATGTCACATGATCACTTCTTCCCATTGGACTGAGGTATTGTATGCTGGGAAGGGGCTCTGGCTTCTTTGTGAATACTAGGTCAAGCAACGATGGTTCTTCTTCCCCCTTGTACCTTGTTGACTCCTTCACCCACTGGTCCAGTGTATTTACCATAGTCAACTGTAACACCTTTGTGTGTGTGTGTGTGTGTGTGGACCATCTTTGTAGCAGCCCTTTGTATCCTTTCCAGTTTCTTGATATCTTTCTGCCTATATGGTGATCATACCACTGCTGCATATTCTAATCTAGGTCTTATCATAGTGGTTAATATCTTTTTCATCATACTTTTATCCATGTACGTAATTGAATGTTACCCTGATGTTAGTTAGTGTCTCGTATGCAAATAATCCATTTATATGTCTTTCTGGAGTCAGGGTGTCTTGTATAATCACTCCCAGTTCTTTCTCTTCTCTTCTTTTCATTATAATCTCTTCTCCCATTTTGTATTCCCATGTAGGTCTTCTATTACTTTTACCTATTTCCATTACATGGCATTTCTTAGTATTGAATTCTAATTTCCACTTCTGGCTCCATCTCCAGATCTTATCAATATCTTTCTGTAATTCCATACAATAATTTTTTTTATAACTTTCAAAAGCTTGGCATCATCTGCAAACAAATTTATGTAGCTACTCAAGCCCTCTTGTATATTGTTGACATATATTTGGAACATTATTGTTGCCAACACCGAACGTGGTACGCCATTGGTTACAGTGCTTCAACTTAATGGTGTATCTCTTATCACTGTCCTCATTTCCCTATTTGTTAAGTATTCTGTCATCCAATTTAAGATATTTCCCTTAATTCTGCCCATGTGTTCTATTTTCCATAGGAGTCTTCTGTGTTGTACTCTGTCAAAAGCCTTTTCAATATCTAGATACACTGCATCCACCCATCCATCTCTTCCTTGTACTTCATCTATTACTCTTGTATAAAAGCTTAATAAGTTTGTTATACATGATCTTCCTTTTCGAAAACCAAATTGGGAGTTATTGATTATTTAATTTCTCTCCAGATATTCCAACCATTTTTCTTTGATAACAATTTCACAGATCTTACCCACCACACTAGTTAGTGACACTGGTCTATAATTTAGGGGCTCAGTCATTTTTCCTCCTTTGTATAATGGGACTATATTAATTGGCTCTTTTCCATTCCTCTGGTACCTTCTCTTCCCTTAAAAAGTTGTTAACTACATTCCAAATTGGTTCTGCAGTTGCTCACTACATTCCCTTAGTGTCCATCCTGACACTCCATCTGGTCCCATTGTCTTCCTCACATCCACCTTTTCTAGCAATTCTCTAATTTTCTGTTTTCTTACCATGATGTCTCTTAATCCTTCCTGTGCCGCTGGGTTGATTGGCTTTATAAACTTCCTCTTCATTAAATACTGATTTAAAGCTCTCATTCATAAATTCACTCATTTCTTCTGATGTTTCGTAATGGTCTCTCTATTTGTTATTCTACCATTTATATACTTATTAAAAAAAGCTTGGGTTCTTTTTCACATCTCTTCACTACATCCTTTTCAAAGTTTCTCTCCTCCTTTCTTATCCTAATGTATTCATTTCGTGCCTCTTTATACTGCTTCCTATTTATTTAATTACGTTGCCTTCTTAATTTTTTCCATGCTGCATCTTTGCACTTTTTAGCTTTTGCACACACGTGTATGTGTGTGTGTGTGTGGAAGAACCTAGTTGTAGTTTTACAGGGCCTGGGCTTTATGCTCGTGTGGTCCCGTCTCCATATCTACACTTATCCAATTTTTCTTTAAAACTATGTACACTCTTTGCTGACACCACTTCCTCACTCAAACTGTACCAAGTCTCAACACATCTTTGCAGGAAACTAAATTTTTAACATCTCTCAGACATCGTCCCTTCCTTAGTTTCTTACTATGCGATCTTGTGCTTCTAAAGTCATATTCTTCTCTCAGGATCAGTTTCTCATTATCCACTTCATCCATTCCATTAATCAATTTATAAACTTGTATCAGATCCCCTCTCTCTTCTCTGCTCCAAGGTTGGTAGATCCATTGCCTTTAGTCTCTCCTCATATGTCATCCCTTTAAATTCTGGAACCATTCTTGTAGCCATTTTTGTAGTCTCTAATTTTCTTATGTGTTTCTTTTATGGGAGTCCACACAACTCCTGCATATTCCAATCTAGGTCTTATTTTAGTACTTATCAATTTCTTCATCATTTCCTTGTCCATATAGTGAAATGCTACTCCAATATTCCTTAGCAAATTATACATCTCTGAAAATTCTATCAATATGGCTTACCGGTTGATTATTTTCTTCCATTGTCACTCCCAAGTCCTTTTCCTTTTTACTTTTTCTAGTTCTACTCCATCTCCCATCTTATAGATTCCCACTGGTCGTCTTTCACTTTTTCCCATTTCCATGACATGGCTTTTGTCCACATTGAATTCCATCTCCCATTTTTTGCTCCATTTCCAGATCTTGTTTAAGTCTTCCTGTAGTATTTCACAATCCTCTTTTGTTTAATGACTCTGCACAGTTTCGCATCGTCCGCAAACAGATTTATGTAGCTGTTCACTCCCTCTGGCATGTCATTTATATATACGAGAAAAGTATTGGCGCCAATACTGACCCCTGTGGCACTCCGCTGTCTACTGTTCTCCACTTGGACTTCATATCTTTAACTATCGTCCTTATTTCTCTCCCCCTTAAGTAATTCTTCATCCATCTCAATGTGCTTCCTTTTAAGCCACCCTTCTACTCTAACTTCCATAGTAATCTTTCATGTGGCACTTTATCAAACGCCTTTTTTAGATCTAAATAAATACAGTCAACCCATCCCTCTCTCTCTTGTACTTTATCAACTATTCTAGAGTAGAAACTCAATAAATTTGTTACACATGACACAGTGTGTGTGTGTGTGTGTGTGTGTGTGTGTGTGTGTGTGTACATATTGCTAGAGACCAGAAATATCTCATCACACCTATAGGTCAAACAAGAGAAGCTGTTAAAAATATTTTACAAATGAGATGAAAATATGCAGTGTTGTATTTTTCATAATTTAGCCAGTATTTTCAACTTAGAATAAACTGTTTTTTAATACAATGTCACCACAAGCAGTGTATGTATTTTATGAAGCATGAAAAATGTTGAATCATAGTAACTATTGCAAAAATTTTAGAAAAAAAAAAAATGATTCTCAGGCTATACAAACATTATATTATGTAGTTTTCTTGTTACTGCAATATATATGTTGACAGTAAGTCTTGAATTGTTTTAGTACTCTAGTATTGATAGGCATGCAAGTTGAGTAATTTACTGACATAGTGTTAGGACGAAACTGGTGTAACATTGAATAGTATATTATCCTACGATACTTTTCCAAAAACTATAAAGTATAAGAATGATTAATGTAAATGAACTTAATAAAACATGATCTTTGTTACAGTGAGTCTTTGTTGTGTAAGGCATTATTGTATTTTCCTTAAAAGCAAGTCAGACTGTTGAATTTGACTGAAAACTTGCAATTGGACTGGAAGATGTTTTGGAAAGACGTAGAGGACAAGAAAAGAAACATTTGAGAATGAAGAAACAAAGCAGAATGCATTATTTTTACAAAGATGTGGAGTGCAGATTACATAGGATTCAGTGTTGACACTATCCCATTTTTATAAGTTTAAATATTTATTGGAAATTATAGCTGCCTACACATAAGTTTTTGGTGATATTACAAAAATACTGTACTGTGTGTGTAAACAAGATGAGAGAAAAAAATGTGTCCTTTGATTATAATAATTTGCTTAAGACTAAGTTCTTATTATGAACCCAGCAGTAAGTCACAAGACTCACACTGATAATGAAACACACAAAATTGTTTTACTGTTTGATTAGGTAGACTGCCAGTAAGGTATTGCTCCTATAACACAAGGCACCACATACAGATTCCACTCCATCTGACACATCTCTTCATTGGGCTGCACACAATGCAGTCTAAACCAAACACAAATAACTGCTTACATAAAGTGAATCTTAGTATGTAAAATGACATCAAAAGAAAAGAAAGTCTCATGATGCAATACATAACCTTCATTGTAAAAGATAAGTCAATCTAATAATATAGTCTGCATTTTTCCAGTAGACTAAAAGTATAATGATGATACATTTCGTCTTTGAGTTGAGTAACTCACAAAAATGGAGACAAATTTTCATCAAAGATTATCTACTTGTAATCTTTAGGAGACAATTTTGTAAAAAGATTCCTTTTTGAACAATGCTGCTAGATTGTGAAGTTTTCTATTATGTGAAGAGGAATGGATGACGTGAAGAGAAGAGTGGACAAAAATAATAAATAAAACATTTTTAAAAAGTTGCCATAAAATTCCAGTAGCACATTAGTTCACATATCCTTACTCTTTATGTACATGGTGCGGCAGTGATGGGCAGGAATAAACAGGACACAGTGTGGGCTCCACTTGTGTGTGGTGCACCCACGCACTGTTTTGGATACTCACTCTTATTTACAAGATGGATTGTTTTGCTAATACTGAATACTACATACTTATGTACACATCTGATACTTTTATTATTATGTACATGTATACAAATTAGAGTATGTCTGTGCTAGTAAGACTGTAAGGCTAGCTATATAATGAACCAACTTACAAAGCACCAGCAGACTTGCCTTAATGTGGTTGGAGACAGAGAGAAACTCAGATGCAATACCTGCCTGTCAGTTTTATGAGATAAGATACTAATTGTTAGAAAGTTACCCAAGTCAGGTAAGTAGGCGGTGGCGTAGTGGATTAGGTGGTGAGTGTGGGATCGGGCAGATGTCCACATGTATGTTTGAATCCCACCACATACGGCCTTCATACTTTGCCATTTGTTGAGTGGTTTAAAGTTCCCTACATGTCACCATGATACCCAGGTTCGAGGTGGTTACACCAAAGATACGCTTAAGTGGTGATATGGGACCTAAATATGGGTATCACTGTAAATAAAATTGCCTGCACCACTAATGAGTGGAAGCATAACAGTGCTTCCCATACTCTTATGTATACCTACAGGCACTATAGGCCATGGCATGGAAAGAAAAAAAAAAAAAAAAAAAAAAAAAAAAAAACATATTTGCAGTAAGTACTCATACCAGACTAGTGGCCCCCTGTCGCCTCATTTTCGCTGGAATTGTGAGTTGTGTAAAGGTCTCCTGGAATGCTTTGCACTTCTCAAAATGTTATTGAAAGGGGCTTTGACCTCCAGCAAATTTGATATTGCATACATACTGTACTATAATTCAGGTGAGATAACACTCATGTGGTGGTCAGTCAGTTATCCTGCCACATTTTTTCTCAATGTGCTTTGTGTTTTCCAAAAATTTACTCCTGCACCATACCACCTTCTAACAAAACCTTACAACACAAAGATCATCACTAAATCAGAGAAATTATACTTAAGGGAAATACTAAACATAGGAATATCAGTGGTGCAGATTACTGAACTACTGACCATGATTGTACCACACTGATCTTTCTCCCTACAAGGCCACACTCTATTCATTGTCTCTTCCTTGGCTGCAGTTTGTGCCTGTTATCTAATGGAACAGCTTGTGCACATGTTACCTGCTGTGGTCTGTCTACATGTCAGCCTGGCAATGTGGGAAGAATTGCAATCCACACCTATATATACTATGATGTTGAGGCTACATTGTACTACAAATTTATACCTACACCTGTTAAGATGCAAAATCAAACGCCTCCTTTTTGCAAAGCACTAATTACAAATGACATGTTTAATGTAAAACAAATACCCACATTATATTATTCATCATTTTTCTTAAAATTCCAATCATTAAAGATAAGTAGTGATAACAACAACAACAACAACAACAACAACAACAACAATAATAATAATGATAATAATAATAATAATAATAATAATAATGATTACAGTGATGATTATGAAGACAATGATGATGATGATAATGAGATAATAATAATAATAATAATAATAATAATAATAATAATAATAATAATAATAATACAAACTAAAAATAACAATAACAGCACCAATGATAACAACAATACTGAAGCCCCTAAATTTACAGATTTGTTTTTTTTACTTTCAACTGTAGTAGTAGTATATACCAAGTGAGTCTTTTCTTTTACTTTCAAGATTTTGGCTTGTCTTATTTTCATATATATATATATATATATATATATATATATATATATATATATATATATATATATATATATATATATATATATATATATGAAAATATGTTGGAGAAAAGCCACAGTAAAGTCACCATTTATATTTAAACTTTTTTTTAAGTTTCATGACAAACGTCTGAAGATGGGATTATGTTTGTCCAGAAACATCACAAGAATTTAAATAGAAATAGTGATTTTACTGCAGCGTTTCTTCAAGCTATATGTTTCACACTTTAGCAGGTCTACAATCAACCAAGTATATATATATATATATATATATATATATATATATATATATATATATATATATATATATATATATATATATATATATATATATATATATATATATATATATATATATATATATATATATATATATATATATATACAGTATAGGAAGATGATCATATCACAGGCTCTTTATGGGACTGTCCAAAACTTGCCACAACCTGCTCCTTCACTGCAGCATCAAACCTGTGCCACACTGCACACCTAGATACAACATTCAAAATAAAGTCTTGCAGCTCTCATATAGTGACAGAGATGACCAGGTTTTGGTCACTACTCATGGCTTCACTTGTAGTAGTCACACTGGTACTCACAATGATGAGACTGAATTAAGCCTGCATTTTTGCTCTATATGGATGACTGAAAATCAATACATCAAGGAGTTTAACATTTCAGTGATCTAGTTCTATGGTAGTAAAGGCCTTCTTTTATATACAATAAACCCTTGATGCACCAAACTAACTGGGGGAGGTGCATGGCAGTTCACCAAAAACTATGGTTTATGGTTGGAATAACATCTTATAAACCAACTGAGGGTCAGTTTATGCAATGATGCATTTGGTAAACATATGTTTAAAATGGGTGGCTTCTTTTTGTACATTTTTTTACAGTACATCTGTAGTGGTACACTGTTTCATCAATGCACTGTAATATAAATAATAAGATAGATCTAATAAAAGTATTTTTGTCTGTTAGGAATGCTGTGTTGCTGTGCTGTGAAGTGTTGTTATAAGACAAAAGGGGAAGGAGGCCAAGTGACACATACCACCACATCACACCAGATAACCAGCCACACTGAGCTGTGTTTGGTCAGCCCAGCCCAGACCTACACCAAGTTTGTCCAAAGTGATGTGCTCTCAAATTTGTCGGATAAAGTAAATGAGTGGCCAATCCATTGATGGAAGGCAGTTTACCAGAATTTTGATCTGGAAGTTTAGCTTACCAAGAGTTTACTGTAATATGGAAAAAATTATGAAAAAATGAGCCAGCTTGACTCTTATTTTGTTGTCAGTGTAATACAGTAATACCTCGAGGTACGATCGCCCCAACATACAATTTTTTTTATTTACGACAAAAAATTTCATATAATTTACGCCTTGAAATATGAAGATATTTTTAAGGTACGAATAGCCATCGGTAGGTAGTGCAGTGATCGCTCGGCTACCCATGTCCATCCAAACATTCAGCCCACGTTGTGTATTGTTGTTCATCCTTTGTGCTTGTATGTGTCTGTGCTCCTTGGCAGTGTATATTTTTTCTTAAGTTTTGTGAACTCAAGACCCTGTGATCATGGGTCCCAAAAGTAAAAGTTTGGCGAGAAACACACACAATAGCCTGTATTCACATACTGATTACACTTAGAAATTCAATAAACGAGTGAGTACAAATGGTGTTCTGCCCACAAGCAACTCTTCCTCTTTGCAATGCAAAAAAACAGAAGTCTCTAGATGTCATGGTTGCTAAAATATCACAGGTTGAATGAGGTGGTATCATTGGTTTACGTGGCCTTACATCCGATCGGGTTCAGCGACCTTGGCTAGAGCGATAGAAAATGGGCCCCTTGTATCTTCTCTTTCTCTCTCTCTCTCTCCTGTTGCCTGTTCTGATACCACTCTCATTCAAAAGTTGTCTCCCCGTAACATGGCGAGAGACCCATGGTATAAAAGTAAGGCGTGTGGGAGGTGATGGAATCAGACACAGTGAAATCACTGTCGCTCCCACCATCCATCATTGGTGACACAGTGACGTAGAGCATATGTCTACTCCTGATGAGTGTTGCCAGCTCACAAGCTAAGAAAACGTGAAGAAAATAGCCAAATTTAGCCGTAAAAACCCTAAACGTCTATTGACATGCCCCGAGTCTTGCGTGATGAACGTCTATCGATGTTTCCTGAGTTTTGCAGGTTAAGTTGTTATTTTGGGCAATATAGTTCATTTTTATCATGCATACAATAAATATTGTATTTATCTTATATTAAATCTATATTTGGTTGGTATTTAAAGCATGTTAATTTTTTGGGGGGTAAACTCATATCACAAGAACGAATGAATTCTATTTCCATTAATTTCTATGGGAAAAATTTATTTGATATACAATTTTTTTTATATACCACAATCGTCATGGAACAAATTAAATTCGTATGTTGAGGTACCACTGTACTAGAAAGTCAGGAGGTACTCAGTGTACCTTCATCAATTGAGTAATATGAATGGCAATTGAAATATGACAGGCATTTTCTGTAGTCTTATGTTGAAGAAATATAGTGAAGGCTCATACAAATCCAGATCTATCTCAAAACAAAATGTGTATATAACTTGTCTGATTCCTAATCCTTCCTTAGCACCTTGTCCAATGTATTCCTCACTGCACCAATTAACAGACATAAATGCAATGTGGGTGGCAGGACTTGATTCTTATGGTAATCTAGTCACTGTGGTGCAAGCTGAAAATCACTCTACTTACACTTGTCCTAAATCTTCCTTTGCACTTCAATCACTTTACGGCCACTCAATCTGCTTTTTCCATATTGCACATTCATGACTTTCTCCACAAAGAAAAGCAAGAGGTAGGCTATTCACAAAAAGCTGCAAACACCAAACAACTGGATATAAATTCTAAAGCACAACCAAATAGTGAATGAACTGCCACAAAAAACATTGTTGTAGTAGGTAATTTTGATTGTCTGCTACAAACCCTCAACTAAACCATTGAGCAAAGTAACTGTAAGGAAACAAAAGAAATTAAGGAAACAATGTCATAACTTAAATTTCTATCGGACAGACTCTCAAAAAGTTAGAATCAAAAAATATGACGTGAATGGATATGTCATCCCTGAAATAACGACGGACCTCTGGAGGAAGCGTGAGGGAGTGAGAGAGTCTAGCATGGTCCAGGCCGGTGTCAGAGACACCAATAGCATGGCGAATGAGGTGTGTGGCAGCACTGGTATCCACAGGCTTGAGGGAGAGGCCCTTAAGTCTCTGCTCTAACACCTGTTCAACCTCCCTGAGGGTGACACCATGGTGTGGGAGATGCACTGGCTGGAGGGTTTGGCGGCCTGACATGTACTCTCCCACCAACATGACAGAATCCAATGGGGTCATGCATTCCCACAAGCCATCCGAGGCCATCAACAAGAACCTGTCATGTGGCCGAAGACGGTGATAGGTGACTTCTGGCAGGGCAGTGAGGTATGGGGGAGTGAGGCTGGTTGGAATTATGCTATTATGATCAGCATAACGTTGAATTACACTAAGCAGTTTCTCACGATCCCATTTGAAGCGAAAGTCCCCAAAGGCTCTAAAGGGCATAAGGAGCCCAAGCAACCGCTGGTCCTTCACCACAGTCTCTGCCTCATTGGCTGGGTGTTCAGACACCACTCGCTCCACTTCCAATGGGTTCTCCCAGGTGTGGTCCTCAGTGAGTCGCAGTGCCTGCCAGCCACTGCCCCCATCCTGTCGCTGGCTGCCTAGCACAGCCCCACAGTCACCAGTGTTGGCTATGTGAAGATGAGGTCCATCCACGTGAGCCACACAAGCCACTGAGCCAGACAGTGCCACACGCACCAGTGGTTCTAGCACAGCTGAGCGCTGGTTCTCCTCAACTTCCCTTCCAAGGTCTCCATCTAGTTGGGTAAAGGACCGTGCCAGTGCTTCTTCCATGCTGAAGTCTTCAGATACTGAAGTCAGCAGTTGATTGCAGTAACGTAGGAGGGAGGCATCATATATCTCCTGCAGTTCAGAGACAAACATTGAATTATCATTGTACACCTGTGTAAGGGCTATGGGAGACCCTGCCTGCCATTCTGCCACCACTCGCCGTAGCTCAGAGCGAGGCAAGAGGGATGCAGCAATGTAGTCAAACAGCCTCTTGGCCACCACCTGGCTGCACTCTGGTCCTCCATGGCCATCAAACACACCAAACAGGTAGCCTGCCAATAGCATCATCTTGTTATATATTCATCTGAGACCCCACATACTCTACTGATTTATATACATGATCTATCTGTGTGATATTGAAAACTATTAACAGCAGCCACACCACCAACCTGTAGTGTGGAGACAACGGGCAGCTGCCAACTTGTCCTCAATGGGGCTATTAGAGGCCAACTGGTTAGAATCAACCGAGTCTATGGAGTAAGTAGCAGCTGGAGCAACTTCATCAGGTGACCACTCATGATCACCACACCCACTAACTTGTACCACTCCCTCATTCTGACGTAGAATCTGGGACACCTGGGCAAAAGGCAACATCATCAGCATAATTTTTCTTCACTACATTAATTGTATCTTCTAAGCCATGCTATGAAAGTCAAAAGTTTACAAAAAATTATTGGGTATGTTTCATTGTGCATAATATTTAAGACAATAAAAAGTTTTTGAACAAGTGATATGGGGTTGATGATTTTTTTTTTTTTTTTTTCCACCAGAAACAAAATAGCCTAAAAAGAGATTCTGATCAGGAGGGTTTTTGTGATCAATTCACACCATAAGGACATACAACTCAAGGACACCAGAAACCAAACTTTAAAATAGGAACAATATTGGATAAGTGAAAAAGGTAAAAAACAAATTAATGAAAAGAAAAATTTAACATTTAATTAAAAATTGGACTGGCCTTCTCTAGTAGACCCCAGAAACAAAAACAGTTACATGTTTCAATAATCAATATTATTACACAAAGTCTGGTAGATGCAGAAATTATAATACAACCACTGGTGTAAAAAAAAAAAAAGGGAAGAACATTCAGACCAACACCAATTGAACCTATTCAGAGCTGGAGACAGTTTTGAAGAACTCTCTTCCTGAAAGTCAAAGTTCTTTAACAATGAATGAAAAAAAAAGAAAACATGCTTACTTTATTGAACTTTTACTATATTAACACTTTTAAGGAAATAGTTGTCATAAAGTTCCTCTCTCTGAAGTGACATCAGCAGTGTATATCAATCATTAATTTTTTAGATCTTTTATGATGAACTGAAATCTTATTGTGCAGTTAATTCAAATGATAAAAATCCTACAGTGAATTTAAATATGAAATAGATTTTGAATTATAAAATTACATAGCCATGATATTAACATATAGTCATCACACTGATCTGAATACTTGTCATTACCTAACATATCACCACTCACTCTCGCAATCCACCTCGGCAAAGGACTGGCTGAATGATGGGCGCTGTCCCCGAGAGGCCGTCCCGCGCGCTCGCCTCGATTCCCGGCTCCCCCTCCGCAGCTCCTCCACCCAGCAGATTTGACATCACATTAAATGAGAAATATATGGTATATAAATTTGTTTTTGCGCAGGGGTTCCTTGAGACATGTGATGTATTTGAAGGGTTACGCAAAGGTAAAAAGGTTGAGAAACGCTGCCTTATTCATTGCCATATTCTCTCTCTCTCTCTCATTCGTTTTCATATTCTCTCTCCTTATTCATTATCATACACTCTCTCTCTCTCTCCATATTCGTTTTCATATTCTCACTCTCCTTATTCGTTTTCATTCTCTCTCCTCATTCGTTTTCACATACTCTCTCTCTCTCTCTCGCTGACCAATAGCGTGGCTTCATATATGTGACGTCAAATCAGCTGGGTGGAGAAGCTGCGAAGTAGGAGCCGGGAATTGAGGCGAGCGCGCGGGACGGCTTCTTGGGGACAGTGCCGAATGATGTGCTTTCAGACATTCATGTACACACACACAGGGTTTGTGGCAGTCTGGCACAACACCTACCTACATGCTGGTGCCAAGGGCTGGCCATAAATACCAAATATGCATAAATGTATTCAGAGTCACAGTGTTGCTGGCCTGACAAAGAGGCAAGAAGACTGACCTCCTGTGGTGACAATTTAGGCCTGGGGAAGGCGTACAGGCCTGGGGTGTTGTGGAATAGCCGCTCCCACCCCGCCACTCCACACCGCACTGGGCGATCCAACCGGTGAGACAAAGGCTTTACATTCTGGAATAAGTGGGAGAACACTCTGGCCATAACGTAACTGCAGGTTTGGTTTGATGAGGATCACGCCCTACATCAAGGGAGGCTGGACCAGCGCCGCGCTGTTGCTGCTGCTGCTGCCCGTGTTTACAGTGTGCAGCAGACGAAACTCCTACATACCACCACCACCACCACTGCCAACTTTGTCACATTCTGCATCATGGACTTTTTTTCTTTCTTTTCTTTCTTTCTCTCTTGCCCATTTTTCTTTCTTGTGTTCTATCTATGTACGTGTGCTTTACTTTAAAAGAATACATTTATCTCGCTGGTTCATATAGGTAGCTTTTATTTATTTACTTGTTTATTTATCTTATTTATTTATTTACTTATTTTCTACCCATTTTTTCTGAGGTGAAATGTTGCCACGATGTTTCTGAGTTGGCATGAAATAAATGTGATAATTTAGTTTAACATCGGAAACATCCGCGTCTTTCTCTCTCTAACTTCTTAATCTTAAATATCAATTCTCCAATGGTGTTTGTGTACCTACACCTAAAAATATATAATTTTATGTTGTATATTCAAACTTGTATAATGGTGAGGTTAATTAACAAATTTTACCTACAAAAGGAAGTTCAGTATCTCATCAAAATGATACCATGTTCACTTACGTAGATAGTCATACAAACTTTCAAAGATATTTCAAACCATGTGATGTTGGTGCAATACTACTGTTTTGACAGAGAAATGAGGATAACTGTTTCATAGGAGTAGAAATAAAAAACAATATCAGCAATAATTATAATAGATTGATACTATATAAAAGATATTTGTTATGAGGTGTAGCCTGTTACAATCACACACACCCACATACACATACACAGAGAGATGAATAATATTGTTGTTTCCGCCCGCTTGAGACTTGAGTTTCCGCCCCGGCTTTCCATAGTCCATACTAAGAGAGAGAGAGAGAGAGAGAGAGAGGTTTTTCCGAGCAGTTTGTGCCCCGCCCATTCTTCCTGCGAAGGTCCTGCTGCTGCTACACAGAAAGTTAGTCACAGTATCTCAATTACATTAGATATTATAAGGTATATACCACGAAACTATTACCCTATAATGCCCCAAATCGGCCGAGGAAAATGTTCTATATATTACAGTGTACAGTTCACGAATAGTTCAGCAGATGGGCAGTAGTGGTGGGATAAGTAGGGTTGTATCTCCTGATTGATGCATGGTACATATATTCTTAACTTTTATATAACTTTTTCAGGCTGCCGAAAAAAAAAAAAAATGCAATTTTCAGTTACTCCCAAGTTTTTTTTATATTTTTATTTTGTTTTTATTTTTTTATTATGGCTTATAGTGCCTGTAGGCTCACTTGAAGAGTATGTGGTATCACAAATGGCGTAAGGCAGGGATGTAATGCATTAACATTCCTCTTTATAATCTATCATATAAAGTTATTAATGAACTATAAGAAAGAGATATAGGTTTCAAAAATGAAAATTTCAAAATACCAATTCTATATTATGGAGATGACTGTTTATTATTATCACATTCAATTGAAAAGGCAGCTCAAAACATTAACTACATACAACAAGTGGCACAACAGATGGGACTAGAGATAAACAAAGGGAAAAGTGAAATACTGATATATAATAAAAAGGAACAACCAACAGTAATTGAAGGCATTCATATAACACAAGCCATGACTTACCTAGGAGTCAAAATAACTAACACCAGAAATTGTTTCAAGGATTTAAAAAAAGAGATCAAACAAGGCAGCTCAATTAGCAAATGTAAACTACAGTGTGGCAGCACGATGTTGTAACAGACTCCTCATTGGCAAGACTTATTGGAAAGGAATAGCTCTGTCATCCATACTATTTGCATCAGAAGTATTAGATTATACTGAGGAAGAGCTAGCCAAGCTGCAGAGAATTGAAAACTCCGTCTGTAGGACTATTTTACAGCTCCCAACACATACACCAAACTGCCGTAAGAGGAAATATTGGAGCATCTTTCTGCTATGCCAGAAACATGAAAATATTATTTACAAAACATCTACTCAAAGAAAGTAAAAATGAATTAACAAGAAACATATTTATAAAAGAATTTGAAGACGGCAATAGAAAGTGTATTAAATCTCTTAAATCATACATAAAAAACGTAGATGGTAAGATAACACAAATTAATAAATTGACAAAAACCAAAATAACAAAGTACAAAAATGGGACACAGCTAAATGGAAATATGAAATGCAGACCAAAACAACACTACACATCTACAACATGCACAAGAAACAACTAAAAGGAGAAAGTTGGATAGATAACACCTTAGGCTCCAAATTAATTATGAGAGGCAGAACAAACACACTAACCCTTAATTGGAGAAATTGATTTCAGGCAAAAAGTGAACAGTGTCTGTGTTGCAGGTGTGAAACAGAGACTGGAACATTTACTATTAGAATGTGAAGAATGCAGTGAGATAAGACAAAACCAAACATTCCTATAAAATACAGAAAACTAAACTAGAGACAATAAAATTGCAAATATATTAATGTTCGAAACTTTATCAGTTGATAAAACTGGAAAAAGAAAAGAATATATTATCTAATTTTTTAAAAAAGGCAAAGAAAGTAAACCAAGAATAGAAGAACTCAAGTAAGAAGAACAAGAAACATATAAAAAGTGGGAGCCGATACAAAGGCTTTCAATCCTACACCAACTACTGGACTGGAGGAAGTACTGTTCAGCTTCTGCCCATTAGTGGTGCAGGCAATTTTGTTTATAGTGGTACACATATCAGGGCCCATATCACCACCCAAGTGCATCTTTGGTGTGACCACCTAGAACCTGGGTATCATGGGGACATGTAGGTAACTTTAAGCCACTCGTCAAATGGCATAACTAGCACATGTAGTGGATTCATGTACATATTTTCTACCTCTTCTTCCATCACAAATATGAAATTTTCAAGTTATGTCCCTTTTCAAGTAATGCCTACCTCCTCCTCCCCAGTTATCTTGGAGGACTTATAGGAAATCAAGTTTTTTTCTTTTTTGTTGGAAGGCATAAAATTGAGTGATGCATGTTGCAGAAGAGATAGAAAATCAACAAAACTGCATTAAAAAATCATTTTATTATTTGGAAGTGGTGGGAAGAGTTTTAATGTTCTGGGCAAAGGAAATGTTTGAAAGCTACACAAAATAGAAATGGTAAAGAAATTATCAATCATTACTTTTGAATGTAGAATGATTAATTTTTAGAGATTTTTCAGGTGGAGGTTGTAGCAAATAGTGGTGAGGCCATCAGGCATGCAGGCTCTGACAGCAGGTGACAGCAGTGGCTCTGGGGTGATGTTGACCTCAGAGATGCGCCTGCTGCCTTCATGGGCCAAGTCCCAGCTAGCACACATCCTGGAAGTAACCTATGGATGGCGGGAGGTGATGGGTCGAGTGCCAGGACACCCGTGGGCTCCTGGAATGCCGCTTCCTGAAGGGGAGCACTACCCTAGGAAGTATTCATCAGATGACATCCAGTGAGTACTGCCTGCCTTATCCCAAGCATCGCATTGCTGATGTTTGCCCCTGCCATAGGTTATTCAAAGATGATGATTTTGGGCATTTGCTGTATTTGTTCACTAATCATTAATGACTACAGATGTTAAGATTGTAACCTCAGGTATAGAAGGTTGCCATTACCACAGTATTTACTTGTTAACCACTCAGTCTAATGGATAAAAACAATTTACTTACTTGAAAGTCTATCAATCAATTACTTACTTGAAAGTCTATCAATATAATATAAAGAGAGACCTCATACCTTTCAACCAAAACCAGTTTCAGTATACTACATAAGCATCACCCTTTACTTGCCATGAAGATTGGTAGATTTTACATATACGAGTATATATATATATATATATATATATATATATATATATATATATATATATATATATATATATATATATATATATATATATAAACCACTATAAAAATGTTCAATCATGCACACATTAAATATAGTCTTCTCTCTAGTTTGGTGTCAGAGGAGTGTGGAAGAGATCGACGGGAGGGATTTGAGGCATTGGTGGAAGAGTGGGGAACAAGCGGACGGAAACGGCCTACTGTGAGTGATCTGGTGTCCATCCTTAAGGTAGCCAAGCTCTACCGTGCAATGGACTATCTCACTGTCACTGTTCTCAAAGGTAACTTGGCTAGATACGTATAAAAAAAAAAAAAAAAAAAAAAAAATATATATATATATATATATATATATATATACGTATAAAAAAAAAAAAATAAATAAATATATATATATATATATATATATATATATATATATATATATATATATATATATATATATATATATATATATATATATATATATATATATATATATATATATATATATATATATATATATATATATATATATATATATATATATATATATATATATATATATATATATATATATATATATATATATACACATACAGTAAGTCCTCCTTATATGGTACTTCGTTATCCGATAAATTCACAGTTACGGTGTTTGGTAATTAATACCCTCGATTGTATTTACTGTAAGGAAAATTCACAGATACGGTATTCGCTCATGTTTTGTTAACACCGTACCGTAGCGCCACCACGCTGCGCAGCCACCACAAGTATCAGTCTCTTCCCGCGTTCCCACTGAACACAAGTAAAATCCTTACAGTGTTTTTTGTGGATATTATGAGTAAGGACTGAAATCCCTAATGTCCCTTAGCCTCGGGAGGGACATCATCTGATAGAATACGTGGCGAGTGAAAGGTAAATAAAAACATTTTCTGTTTATTTCTTTTGTGCAGTGCTTTACATTTTTTTTTATATGACTTTTCATGTATTTTCATGTCTGTAGGGGTGACTTTCGACGTGCTGGAACACATCCCCTATTATTACGTTATAATGGGTTGGGTATACGGTAATTTTGATTTGCGGTAAGGTTTTTAGGAACGCATATGTACCGTATAACGAGGACTAACTGTACACACACGCACACACACACAACGCGAAGTATAGTGGTTAGCACACTCTACTCACTTGAGAGGGCCCAGGTTCGAGTCCTGGGAAGCGGCGAGGCAAATGGGAAGCCTCTTTAATATGTAGTTCCTGTTCACCTAGCAGTAAATAGGTATGGGATGTAACTCGCGAAGTTGTGGCCTCGCTTTCTCGGTGTGTGGAATGTGTTGTGGTCTCAGTCGTACCCGAAGATCGGTCTATGAGCTCTGAGCTCGCTTCGTAACGGGGAAGACTGGCTAGGTGACCAGCAGACAAATGTGATGAATTAAAGTGCTCATCACTGCATTATGGTGGATGAGCACCCTGCCATAATGCTGTCACAAAAAATCAACGTCCTACTGTAAAGGGGTTCTTTTTCTGTCACGGCATTATGCCAGCTGTTAGCATGACGTCAGTGCCTTCCAACACACACCACAGTACTGCCTCAGTACCTGCGTAACTATCATGGTGAGAGGAAGTGTTGTGTCATTGTTCTCTCATTTATGCCATCTTTTGTCTTGGTTTCTGGGTTAAACCTTGGTGACTATGAGTAAAAGGAAGTCATTAATGCCTCTTACTATAGGTCAGATCATAAAGCTGGACTCCAGACAAGAGAAATAGTAGTGAATGTTGGTGTGAGTGAGGGATCTATGAGAACCTGGGTGAACTGTTTCAAGGATGACAATGGTGTCAAATTACTGTCTGCTAAACCTTGGCTTGGCCCCTCAAAAAAGACATCTGTATGTACTTTAACTGTGCTCAAAAAGTAGCTGGAGAGTAGTACCATAACTGCCAGAGAATTTGAAGGAAAAAAAAAACATCTGCTTTCTGATGCAGCCAGGCCGAGGTTTAGCAGACAGTAACTGGACACCACTGTCATCCTCAAATCGCTTCACCCAGTTTCTCACAGGTCATTCACTCACACCAACATTTGCCACTATTTCTCTTGCCTGGATCCCAGCTTTGTGAAGCCCTATGATTTGAACTATAGTTACAGATATTAACAACTTCCTTTTACCCATAGTCACCAAGGTATAGCCCAGAAACCAAGGGAAACACAGACAGAAGATGATGTGAATGAGAGAACAATGACACAACACTTCCTCTTACCATGGCAGCCAGGCAGGCACTGAGGCAGTACTGTGGTATGTGTTGGAAGGAATTGACACCATGCCAATAGCTGGTACCTGGCATTGTGCTGTGACAGAAAAAGACACTCCTGTATGGTAGGCCATTGTTTTTTGTCACAGCATTATGCTGGGACACTCACCCAGCATAATGCTGTGTTGAGTGCTGTAGTATATATATATATATATATATATATATATATATATATATATATATATATATATATATATATATATATATATATATATATATATATATATATATATATATATATATATATATATATATATATATATATATATATATATATATATATACACACACACACACACACACACACACACACACACACACACACACACACACACACACACACACACACACACACACTACTGAGCTTTTATTCAAGAGTGGTTGACAAAATACAAGAGAGAGAGGGATGGATGGACTGTGTATATTTGGATTTAAAGAAAGCTTTTGACAAGGGACCTCACATGAGACTGTTATGGAAATTAGAGATTTATGGAGGACTGAAAGGAAAAGTGTTAAAGTGGATGGAAAACTACTTGAGATGGAGGGAGATGAGAACGGTAATAAGGGATGCAAAGTCAGACTGGTTGGTGGTGGAGAGTGGAGTCCCACAAGGCTCAGTGCTGGCACCAATACTTTTCCTTGTATATATTAATGACATGCCAGAGGGAGTAAACAGTTATATTAATTTGTTTGCGGATGATGCGAAGTTGTGTAGGTGTGTGAAGAGTGAAGAAGATTGTGAAATTTTACAGGCAGACCTGGATAAGATTTGGGAGTGGAGCAAGAGGTGGCAAATGGAATTTAATCTGAGCAAAAGTCATGTGATGGAGATGGGGAAGAGTGGAAGACGGCCAAGAGGGTCATATAAGATGGGTGAAGAAGTAGTGTTGAAAAAGGTGGAAAAGGAAAAGGATTTGGGAGTGATAATACAAGACCATGGGCAGTTTGAGGCTCATATTGATAAGATGTTTGGAGAAACGTATAATTTGATAAAAATATTGGATTAGCCTTCCATTATATGGATAAAGATATGATGAAGAAATTAATTAGTACGGTAATTAGACCAAGATTGGAATATGCTGGAGTGGTTTGGTCCCCTTATAAAAAGAAGCATATAAGGAAGTTGGAGAGATTGCAGAGAATGGCAACAAAAATGGTTCTGGAATTGGCAGAAATGACCTATGAGGAGAGATTAAAAGAAATGAATTTGCCTACCTTGGAACAAAGAAGAGAAAGAGGAGATTTAATACAGGTTTATAAACTGTTGAATGGACTGGATGAAGTGGATAATGAGCAAATGATGTTGAGAGAGGAAAACTTAAATAGAACTACAAGATCGCATAGTAAAAAGATAGCCAAGGGAATATGCTTGAAGGATGTGAAGAAATATAGTTTCCCACAAAGATGTGTGGAGGTGTGGAATGGTTTGAGTGAGGAGGTGGTGTCAGCGAGTGTGCATAGTTTTAAAGGAAAGTTGGATGTGTGTAGATATGGGGCCACACGAGTATGATACCCAGGCCCTGTAAAATTACAACTAGGTGAATACACACATACAGGCAACCCCCCGCTTAACGAAGGGGTTACGTTCCTGAAAAAAACCCTTCGTTAAGCGAATTTTCTTTAAGCAAACCAATTATAACAAGTTTAACCCTTGATCTGAGCTTCCATTGAGAGTAAACAAAATGAGAATGCATCATAGTACAGTGAAAGGTTTAATGAAAGTAAAAATTATGAAGTTAAACATTTAAGCAGTTTAATTTAAGAGTAAGTAATTATAATATACACTAATGTATATATGTAAGTAATTTTATAATGTTAATGATCTTAAATTTATGAAGGGAGGGAGAGTGGAGTGGGAAATACGTTAGCTGGCAACCTGTGGAATGTAAACAAAGGACGCATCATTGTACCGCATACAAAACTTATGTACCACATTTCCACAAGGCTTTCCATTTTATCCATTGCAGAGTCACGAGTTCAGGTGGTCCTTTTAGCATTCAAGGAAGATACGGTCTCACCAGCCTTCTTAATAGAGTCTGCTGACTTGAAAATGGTAGACAGTAGATGGAGTCAAGCCATGGTGGGAGGCAGTGCTATTAGTTTTCTCTCTCGTGCCTGTGAATGATATCCAACTTCACTTCGAGAGTAAGAGACTTCCTGGTCTTCTTAGCAACGCTAAGCGACATTGTATGGTGTTTTGGTGGCATGTAGAGTGAGGGAAGATTAGCTGCTGCTGACGCTGTTATTGTTTTGAACTAGGTGCGCGTTTTGTCCAGGAGAGGCGCTGGTGTATTCAAAAGCCTATCAGCTTGCATGATACAGTGGGGCTTTCAAACTTGGAAAAAATTACCTGGATAAAATTTCGTTAAAGCGAGTTTGGTGTTCGTTAAACGAGAAGATGGTAGTGAAAGGAAACCTTCGTTGCAGCGAAATATTGTTGTGTGAACCTTCATTAACGGGGGGTTGCCTGTATATAACTCTAGATTAACGCAAGGGTTACATTCCTGGAGATGTCGTGTTATTCAAAATCTCATTATTCAAACATAATTTTCACATAGAAAACAATAGTAATAATGGGAGTTGGGTTCCTGGGAAAGTCTGTCTGTTTTGGGATTTTGTTATTCAAACCTCAAAAAATATATTACCATACTTGACAGCATATAGGACGCTCGTATTTCCCAAAAATTTGACCCCAAAAATTATCCTGTGTCTAATATGAGAAGGCGAGATTTCCCGTAGGGTTATCTTCTCCCTAACACTCACTAACCAAGCTCATGATTGGTATCTCTACCTACCCTAACTGCATGTATAATTATTTTATTGCTGGTATTGTTATTATTACCTACTAGTATTATTATTTTAAAGCTTATTTTAGTAAAAATGAAAGCAATCTAACCTGTGAGGATGTGATGCAGGTCTATGAATAGCAGCTGATCAGAACCCTGACTCAATGCCTTCTGACAGTGATGAGTGACACCAAGTTCATGATCATAAAGTTGATAGTAAAAGAAAAGAAGAAAATAGATAAAATTTGTTTGTGAAAAATAAAGGAAAAAAATTGATCAACCAGCAACAGCATAAGAGAAAACGACATCAAGGAGGCTGTTGCAAAGGCTATCCACTGACTCTACATCTGATCTGATCCAATCATTACAAAACACATCAACACCCTCACCGTTATGACAGTAGGAGGAAAAAGATCAAGCTGCACAATCTCCTATAAACTACAAGTGATAGATTATGTCAAGGAGCATGGCAATAGAGCAGCAGCAAGGGTTTTTAGGCCACCACCTAGGGAAAAAAATTATACATGTCTGGTGACAGCACCAAATGATGAATGCAAGGAAAGGTAAACATAACTTTCTTTGCCAATCTTCATGTTGGCCAGAACTTGAGGATGACATTACTTTTGCAGCAATTTTTTATACTTGTATATTGCTGCTAGATTGCTTTCAACAGGTATGCTTAAATACACCAAACACTTTTTTTCCTGAATTTAACCTGCTGAAATGGGGATGCGTCTTATATGTCTGTGCGTCCTGTGTGCTATCAAATATATCAATACGTATATAACTAGATCACAGAAACAATAAAAATACACATTCTTATCTTATTTTTAAGTACTTTACATATATAAGTCAGTAGGTAACACAACAAAAACACATCCTTATACTCGCCATGATTTTTTTGATGCATCACTGGTTGTCATCTGCTGAATCTTCACCCAGCTCTCCCTCTCTTGCATCTTCTGCCTCACTCACATCTCCCTCTTCTTCCTGCTCCTCTTTTACAATATTCGTTTGGAAGACTTGATCTAGTGTGGTTTGTTTGATCATCTTTTTCTTCTGATCTAACATGATTTATAACAGTTTAGTTCTGCCATCCCTTTTCGTGTCACTGTTGTACTTCTGTTTACATTAGGATCCTTGACCTCTAGTAAGTCCAGTCCTTTCCTTATTGTTATGGGTGATGCCTGTAATTCTTTTTTTGTTAAAATTCTCTCTGACTCTTCGGTTTCTGATGCAGACCATGCTTTCGATGCCTTTTAACTCTGCTGTTTCCATCTTATTCCTCTAATTATTAATGTGACTTGATATTTAAGGAGATACAATTAAATAATGCGATTTATTCAACAAAATGCAAGTTAACTCAACTCCTCATTAATACACAACAATCTACAAATGTCAGTACAGCTGGTTCCACATGTCACTCTAGTACTAATACCACTATATATATATATATATATATATATATATATATATATATATATATATATATATATATATATATATATATATAGATAGATAGATAGATAGATAGATAGATAGATAGATAGATAGATAAATAGATATACTATATATATATATATATATATATATATATATATATATATATATATATATATATATATATAGTTATAGATATAGATAGATATACTGTATGTATGTATATATATATATATATATATATATATATATATATATATATATATATATATATATATATATATATATATATATATATATATATATATATATATATATATATATATATATATATATAGATATAGATAGATAAATAGATAGATATAGATAGATATACTGTATATATATATATATATATATATATATATATATATATATATATATATATATATATATAGATAGATAGATAGATAGATAGATAGATAGATAGATATAGATATAGATAGATATACTATATATATATATATATATATATATATATATATATATATATATATATATATATATAGATAGATAGATAGATAGATAGATAGATAGATAGATAGATAGATATAGATAGATATATATATATATATATATATATATATATATATATATATATATATATATATATATATATATATATATATATATATATATATATATATATATATATATATATATATATATATATATATATATATATAGATAGATAGATAGATAGATAGATAGATAGATAGATAGATAGATATAGATATAGATAGATATACTGTATATATATATATATATATATATATATATATATATATATATATATATATATATATATATATATATAGATAGATAGATAGATAGATATATATATATATATATATATATATATATATATATATATATATATATATATATATATATATATATATATATATATATATATATATATAGATAGATAGATAGATAGATAGATATATATATATATATATATATATATATATATATATATATATATATATATATATATATATATATATATATATATATATATATATATATATATATATATATATATATATATATATATATATATATATATATATATATATATATATATATATATATATATATATATATATATATATATATATATATATATATATATATATATATATATATATATATATATATATATATATATATATATATATATATATATATATATATATATATATATATATATATATATATATATATATATATATATATATATATATATATATATATATATATATAGTCGCCCCATCATCAGCCAAATCCCGTGTGTTTCCTATAGCCTGGCAAAGCGGCTTAAGGAGATAATCACCCCTTTCACACTTGCCACACATAGTTTGAAGTCCACGTCCGAATTCTTTGACGTCATCAAGGCTTCCAGTCCCTCGGGTATCATTGCGTCCCTCAATGTTGAATCTCTGTTCACTAACGTTCCCATGATTTGTGACAAACTCTACAGAACAGGAGGCATCAACTTTCCCATTGCTGAAGATTCACTGTGCCGTTTGCTTCAAGCCTGCACCCAGGAGGTTCCATTCTACGCCCTTGACGGAAATACGTACTCCCGAACCCATGGAGTAGCTATGGGGTCACCGCTTGGTGTCCTCTTCTCTAACTTTTATATGGGCACATTTGAAGAAAGATTATTTTCACTCTACCCAGAACTGAAGCCTCCGATTTACACGAGAAACATTGATGACGTTTTTGTTAGCGCCGAGAAAAAGAAGACATATTTAAACTAAAGAAGGCGTTTAAGAAACGCTTCTCTCAATTTCACACATGAAATAAAAAAGGAACAGAAACTCCCTTTTCTTGATGTGCTAGTCAGCAGGAACGCACAGAATTTATCGACAGAAGTAATATGTAAAAGAAACAAATCTAGGATTCTGTCTCAATGCTGCCAGCAAGTGCCCCGACAGACACCAACAAAGCGTGATATACTCATTTGTGAGAAGAGCTTTCACTCACTGTTCCACGTGGGAGTCAACTACCATGGAGCTCAAGAGAATCAGCCAACTCCTCACCAACAACGGTTATAAGAAGAGTGAGATTGGTGATGTAATCTGAGGGTGAATGGACATCTTCATGGAAAGACAAGAACCAACAGAAAATAGAAAAATTGAAGAAGAAAAAGCGATAACTATCTACTACAAAAACCATGTCATCAGCACAAGCATGATGAAAAAGCAATAATTAACAACATAAGACCAATGGAAGAAGACACCACGCTGAAGCTAGTGATATATTATAAAACAAAGCGCACTTCGAGCCTACTAATAAGAAACAACTGCCTACCTGATATTAGTAACACCCAAGAAGTGAATCTAATATATCAATACTCATGCAATATTGGTGACTGCAGTCGCCTCAACTCCAGATATATTGGATCCGCTATTACTACATTATCAAAGAGAATCATGGCTCACTTGCAAGACGGCACAATCAAATGACATCACATCAATCAACATAGCTCGGCACCTACTAGAAAATAACTAGAAGAATCAATAGTAATCCTACAAAAAGAACTTGACAGAAAGAGGATTAGGATGGCCAAACAAGTGTTCATACATATGTTAAAACCTTCTATCAACATACAACTTCTCCCAGGATCAAAACTCCCGACTCACTGCCAATCACAGCCCAGCACAGGTTAGCTTCACCCCTTGAGGGTGCGGCCCTGTTACTTTCGTGTCTGCATCTGCATATGAAGAACTCCAGCACCACACAAGGATCTTCACTTCTCCTAAAGATGGTCTGGGAAAACCGAAGGATGTCTAGAGAAAAAAGAAATAAGAAAGAATGGAATATCTCAAAAGACTCGGCATCAACCAGCAAAACCTCGCAAGAATGCAAGAGAAAATACAATACAAGCTAAACAATGCTGTCACTGCTGAAGGCTTGAAAAAAATAAATAAATAAATAAATAAGATAGAATAAAATATATATATATATATATATATATATATATATATATATATATATATATATATATATATATATATATATATATGTGTGTGTGTGTGTGTGTGTGTGTGTGTGTGTACAGTAAGACCCCGAATTTAGCGAAATCCAGCTTAGCGAAACCCTTATTTAGCGACTGTCTGGAAAAAGGCCAAGCCCTCAAGTTTAGCGATTTTCTCTCATATTTAGCGAATGTACTGCGCTACACTGTCCTGCCTGCATATTTACCAAGTCTGGAAAGGTTCATCCCGGGACAAAATTAGAGCCAGTCATAGCGCGAGCTGACTATGACGTCACCATGACTTCGCCAGAGAGCCAGGAAGTGGCGGAAAAATCATACTTACCTGGCACAGGAGACACTGATCATGAAGATGATACTCTCAGGAAGAGGCTGTGTGTGTGTTTTTCACTGTTTGATCTGCTGCAGTCTCTGACGAGACAGCCAGACGTTACCCTACGGAACGAGCTCAGAGCTCATTATTTCTGATCTTCGGATAGGCCTGAGACCAGGCACACAACACACACCGGGACAACAAGGTCACAACTCCTCGATTTACATCCCGTACCTACTCACTGCTAGGTGAACAGGGGCTACACGTGAAAGGAGACACACCCAAATATCTCCACCCGGCCGAGGAATTGAACCCCGGTCCTCTGGCTTGTGAAGCCAGCGCTCTAACCACTGAGCTACCGGGCATGTGTGTGTGTTGGAGGAGTGCCAGAGAGAGAGAGAGAGAGTTGTCTCCATAGAAGTGTATAATTCTAAGGCTAATTTAATCAAAGAAACAAAGACTTCCGATATGTAACATGCATATGGTGACATTATTGATAGCTAGTGTAGTGTAGCACAACACTGGAATACAGTGCATAATCAACATTCCCTTGTGAAGCTTGAAAAATCTGCTGGTAACATTTTGCCTTTCTGCCTTCAGGTCTAATTTTATTCAGTGCTGATGTCTAAGTAAGTTGTGTATATGGGACAATCTCTCTCTCTCTCTCTCTCTCTCTCTCTCTCTCTCTCTCTCTCTCTCTCTCTCTCTCTCTCTCTCTCTGTCTCCTCACCAACACACACACACAGCTTCTTCCAGAGAGCACCGCCTTCATGATCACAGCGAGCTTTTTCGCCACTTCTTCACATTCTGGCGACGTCATGGTGATGTCATGGTCAGTTCGCGCTATGATTGGCTCTAATTTCGTCCTGGGACGTCAGCCCCACAGTGCCTCCAGCATTCCCACTCGACACTTGAGCTATTGTGTGTGTGTTAATCCAGCGTGTGAAATCATTTTTTGTGCTCCCATCCTCGCTGTGTAGCGAGTTTCACTATCACCATGGCCTCCACTAGTGGTTCGGGGGGTGCTGATTCTTGTAAAGGTGACGATGTTGCAGCCGTAAATGGGGACTTGAAATGGGGACTTTAGGTGGACGAAAGACTGATTGGTATTTTTCCCTATTTAAAGTAGTATTCAAATTTGGCGAAATTCCAATTTAGTGATGGTTTCAGCAGACTAATAGGATCGCTAAATGTGGGGGCTTATTGTATATATATATATATATATATATATATATATATATATATATATATATATATATATATATATATATATATATATATACATATATATATATACAGGCAACCCCCACTTAACGAAGGTTCACACAATGAAATTTTGCTACAACGAATGTTTTATTTTACTACCATCTGCTCATTTAACGAACACCAAATTTGCTTTAACAAAGTTTTATCTGGGTAATTTTTTCCATGTTTGAAAGCCCCACTGTATCATGCAAGCCGATAGGCTTTTGAATACACCAGCACCTCGTGGACAACACACGCACCACGCACTCCCCCTGTTCAGAACAATAACAGCGTCAGCAGCAGCTCGTCTTCCCTCGCTCAACTTACCACCAAAACGCCCTGCAATGTCGCCTAGCGTTGCTAAGAAGACCAGGAAGTCTCTTACTGTCGAAGTGAAGCTGGATATTATTCACAGACACAAGAGGCGAGGAAACTAATAGCATTGCTCGCCACCATCTTGACTCCATCTACTATCTCTACTATTTTCAAATCAGCAGACTCTATTAAGAAGGCTGGTGAGACTGTATCTTCCTTGCTAGCTAAAAGAACCACCTGAACTCGTGACTACAATGGATAAAATGGAAAGCCATGTGGAAATGTGGTACATAAGTTTTGTATATGATACAGTGGTGCACACTTTGTTTACATTCCACAGGTTGCCGATTAGTGTTTTTCCCGTTTCACTCTCCCTCCCTTCATAAATTTAAGATCATCAACATTATAAAGTTACGTACATACATACATTAGTGTACATTATAATGACAAATTAAACTGCCTAAATGTTTAACTTCATAATTTTTTCTTTCATTAAACTTCTCACTGTACTATGATGCACTCTTGCTTTGTTTACTCTCAATGGAAGTTCAAGTCAGAAGTTAAAGTTATTATAATTGGTTCGCTTAACGAAGGTTTATTTTAGGAACATAACCCCTTCGTTAAGCGGGGGTTGCCTGTATATATATATACTATATATATATATATATATATATATATATATATATATATATATATATATATATATATATATATATATATATATATATAGTGTTGCCATATTTTATTCCAATTTGTCACTACTGCTCATGGTATTAGTACAGTGGTGCCTTGGAATACAAACTTAATTCATTCAAAATTTTGTTCTTACTCCAAAGCATCAAAATACATGTACTATTCTTATGGAAGAAGTTATAATTTGTTCCAAACCACCTCCCAAGACCAAAAAAAAAAAAAGTATTTTTCACCTAATTTTATACTTTTTGCATACTATTACTATATATACTACTACTACTATTATTATGCTATAACTATTAAAGATCGGAAAATAAAGCAGGAATGTAAGCAAAATTTAATATAATGAAAATTCAACTTCTCGTGGTCAGAAACAAGCGTCACCACATCCTCTTCATGTAACTCCATCAAGCCAGCACCACACACTCTTATATAAGCCAATAAGTTTTTCTCTGATATACTGCATTCATTATGGAAAATAAATCGGGGAAGTAAGCAAATTGTAATATGAACTTCTTCGCGGTCAGAAACAAGCGTCAACACATCCTCCTCAGACGACTCCATCAAGCCAGCAATATGCACTCTTATCTAAACCAATAACATGATAAAAATAACGATTCCAATACAGTAAAACATCGCTTGACGAATGTCTCTAAGGATGAACAATTTGGGAGACGACCAAAAAATTTGTCAATATATTGACCCAGGGGACAAACGATATTTCAAGGGACGAACGCGGTTAAATGGCTCGCCGGCAGGCGAGCTGTTTGTGTGATAGCCAACCCAGCTATTACACAACAACAAAACAAAACATAAGCACAAAAGAAAATAGAAACAGGAACATACAAAAAATATTACATAACATAATCTCCGTGCCACCGTGATTTTCTCCTGTTTTTCCTGGGCATGGTGATGTTACTGGCGCGCTCTACTGTAGCTTCCTCAGCGTTATCCTCGCTGCTCTGGTGGCTCTCAGCGTTGCTGTCATCATCATCCTGGCCATGTCCAGGTACTGCAGATTGTGGTACATCCATCGCAGCTGTTTCCTCGCTCGCCTGGCAAGGAACACCGCCCTACTGCCCGCTCCTCTCACACTGAGCATCACCTCTGAGGATCAAAGAAACTTCCTGGCCACATACCTTTAACTTCCCTTCTTGGAAGTCCAAACTTGCTCCCACACACGTGAGGAAGTCAATCCCCAGCAGGCAAGGGCCTTTCAAGACAGAGATGAAGACTGGCAATCTTTCCATGTTTCCCACGCCGATATTCATTATAACGGGGCCCCACATAGCAGCACTGACTTGTGACGCTACACAGCTGTTGTGTAGCTCTGGCACGCTGCGCACATCCAAAGTCCTCTCTCATGACTGTCTTCTCAGATCTTGTCTGTCTTCCTCCTCATCCTCCTCTCCTCCATTCCATCATGCCATCAACGTCCAGTCTCTCAAGTAAATAACCTTTTCTTTTTTATTATTTTATTATCATTTTGATAGCATTTAGGTAAGTAAAACAATTTAGGCATTAAAGGTCTATTTTGAATGGGTTTTATGGACAAAAGTATGATTTTTTTGGGGGGGTCTGGAACGGATTAATGGTATTTCAATACATTCTTATGGGAAAAATTGATTCAGGGGATGAACAAATCCTGACGAACAGGATTTAGGAACGAATTATGGTCGTAAGCTGAGGTTTTACTGTATTGTCATGCATCATAATATATTTTTGAACTGCTTACTTATCTATGAAAATTCATGTATATCTTATATCTCACCAAGAACTACATAAAACATGATAAAATACAACATACTGACATAAATGCTCTCACCATCCTCACGCTTGGCGCCCTCACATTTCCACAAACATATCCTTGTAAAAGCTGATACATGATTGGCTAAGTGTCCACCATCTTGAAAACAATGGGCCAATGACAGGCCTCGATGTATGACAGATAGCCTCAAGCATAAACAAACTGTGCGGCATAAAGGAGCACGCACAGCCCAGATATAAGACATATCTGGACTGTGGGAGCAAGGCTTCTGAAAAGCGCCATGATCATGCCTGACGGGCTCTAACATAAGAACCACTATCCTGCCTGACGGCCTATAAGGGTTAAGGCTTTTAATTCATGAGCTGGATACTCTCTCTTCCCCCTCAGATCTTCTAGAATCTTCCATACGTCTGTGTGTATGTCTCGTGACCATGTGTGCTGCTACGCTAGACAGTGATCTTAATAACTAAAAAAACATTATTATCCGCGGCACTACAAAACAACAACCAAACATCTGCAAACAACTCTCCTGAGGCACTGGGGCAGCTTGGTGGCCCAGCATGCAGTCAGCTGATCGCGCAGTACTGCGTGCAATCTGTTGACCGCGTTTGTTATTGTTCGCACTCCAAAGCAAAGTTTGTCCTCCAATAAAAAAAAACCACTATTTTTTTGTTCATATTCCAAATTGTTCGTACTCAAAAGCGTTTGTACTCCAAGGTACCACTGTACTTGAGTGTTAAGTGGAGGCAGCTGTACTGACTTTTTTTTTTTTTTTTTATAACCATGTGGGCTTTTTATGGGAGTTTATGGGCTAAAGGGGATACTTTTTAGGGTACCTCCTATCTCAAAGCCCACCCACTAGGAAACCGTTGCCCCGAGTGAGAAAGCCCAACCTGCATTCAGCCCGTGGACAGGATTCAAACCCGTGCGCTTGGAGACCCCTCGGACCCCAAAGCGCGCATGGTTCCACTGTTGTGTATTAATGAACACTGTTGTGTATTAATGAGGACTATATAGATAAAAGGGTTTTGGAAATATACTACCTTGGAGGCTGTTTTAGAAAATTTATTTTTTATTGTGATTTGTCATATATCTCCCATCATAGTATTTTTGGTTATGATTTGTAACCTTCGTAGTACTTAATGTAAGCTTACAATTGATTGGTGCAGGTTGAATATAATGATGAGACTTTCTCCTGATATGCAGCTTTTCTGTATACACCTGTGCTTGCCAAACAATGATTGACTGGAGAGTGTGAAGGTGTGTAAGTTTGTCTGACCACAGGTGAAGCACTGCCTCGCCAGGAGGGAGACAGTGATGCCGAGGATCAGTTGGACCAGGCACTGGAAGAGGGAAGTCAGACACACTACAGGTTCATCTATGGTGGCAGCAGCTACAGAGAGGACCAGGTTCATCCAGGAGTTGACTCTCAAGGGGTTGTGGATGGAGACTCTGATGTTTTACAAATGCTAGATAGAGAGCTGAGAGCCCAGGAAAATTCTGCTCAAGAACAGGGTAATCCTCAACTGAATTTTGAGGTTATGCAGGAATTGAAAGAGTCTGGATTTAAACACTTTGCCTTCAGCACTGTAAAGGAAATCACCAACAAATTTAGTGACCTGCCACATGATCTAGGTGGCAATAAGCTGGGTGAAGGAGCCTTCGGTACAGTGTACCTGGCCAGGGTGGTGCTGGGAGGTAGAGAGAAGAAGGTGGCTGTGAAGAGACTTACCTCAGGGGAGAACAAAGTGGAGGACCAATTCAAGACCGAGATTGAAGTTCTTTCAAGGTCAGTATTTATAAATGAGATTCTTGAATCTGTTAATGCCGTATTATTTGTATTGATAAGGAATAATTTCATAAAGAAGTACTTTTGGGCTATGTTGGTGCTCATTTGAAAAAAAAATTATGTTAATTATAATCTAGAATCAATAATGTCAAGATCTTTGGTTGTTGCATGATGCACACTGGGGTTTTGTGTGACACATTTGTAACTTTTAAATACTTTTTATATATTTTCAAAATTTCCTTGAATTAATTAAGTTTTTTGAGACAGATAAAAAAATAGGTTTGATAGATGTCTTGTTTTAGAGTATAGTACTTCACACAGAACCTGGTACACTACATTTCCTTCTTGTGCTTTTCCTTCCTTTTTTTTTTTTTTTTTTTTTTTTTTGTGTGTGTGTGTGTGTGTGTGTGTGTGTGTGTGTGTGTGTGTATTTTACCTATTTGTATTTACCTATTTGTGTATAACAGGGCCCGAGCTAAGCTCTCTGTGTCCTGTCTCCTTGTCCATTCCTGTCATATCTCTTTCATCTGATTGACACACACCACGACAACGACATCACTGCTCAGTTTATTCCACTTATCAATGCTACGATGCGGGAAACTGTATTTTCTCACGTCATTTAGACAGATGTCCTTTATTAGGTTTTTTCCATGTCCTCGGAGATGATTACTTGTGGTCACCTTTATCAACTCTCTATCCAGTATGTCAATCTTGTTCACCAATTTATACATAGTTATCATGTCTCCTCTTGTTCTTCTCTCTTCTAATGTGGTCAGCCCCAGCTTCCTCAGTCTTTCCTCATAGTCTAACTCCCTGAGTCCTGGTACCATCCTTGTTGCCAGCCTTTGTACCCTTTCTACCTTCTTCACATTTTTCTTCATATACGGTGACCAGACACATGCTGCATATTCTAGCTGGGGTCTTATTAAGGTACATATCTTCTTCATCATTCCTTCATCTAGGTAGTGGAATGCAAGGCCAATATTTTGAAGCATGTTGTATGTTTTCCAAAAATTCTTGTTAATGTGTTTCTCCGGTGACAAAGTGTTTTGCACGGTTACTCCTAAGTCTTTCTCCTCACCCAGCCTGTAATCCCTGTTTGGTCTGTATCTACTTCTTCCCATTTTCATAACATGGGTCTTGCCTATATTAAATTCTATCTGCCACTCTTTACTCCACTCATATATTTTATCAAGATCTTCCTGTAACTTGTTGCAATCTTCCACATTCTTTACTCTCCTCATAATTTTAGTATCGTCCGCAAACATGTTCATATAACTGTCAATTCCTACTGGCATATCATTAACATAAATCAAAAACATGATGGGACCCAGCACTGACCCTTGTGGAACTCCACTGGTTACCTTCTTCCACTCGGACTTCCTTCCTCTCACCACTGTTCTCATTTCTCTTCCCATTAAGTAATTTTCCATCCATTTTGCTAGTTTATCATTTACTCCTCCAGTCATCTTTAGTTTCCACATCAGTCTATTGTGTGGTACTTTATCAAAGGCCTTTCTCAAGTCCAGGTAGATAGCATCCACCCATCCCTCTCTATGTTGTAGTATGTCAGTCACTCTTGAATAAAAACATAATAAATTGGATACACGATCTTCCTTTTCTGAAACCAAACTGCCTTTCACTCAGAATGTTTTCACTTTCTAGATACTCACTCCACTTAGCTTTAATTACTTCTTCACATACCTTGCACAATATACTAGTCAACGATACTGGTCTATAATTTAGCGGTTCCATTCTACTACCATTCTTATATATAGGCACAATGTCAGCTCTTTTCCACTCTTTCGGGACTAATCCTGTTCGTATGGAGGTTTCCACAATATCAAATATGGGGTTCAACAATTGATCCTTACATTCTTTTAGCAACCTCCCAGATATGCCATCAGGCCCCATTGATTTATTAATATCCAGATTGCTTATAATTTTCCTTACATCTTCCTTAGTAACCATGATGTCCTGCATTTGCTTTATTTCCGTAGGCCTTCCTCCCATAAAATGCTCCTCCTTTGTAAACACTTTGCAAAAGTTGTCGTTCAAAATTTCAGCTATCTCCAGCATCTTCATATACTTCTTCCCGTTTTTACCTTTTCTATTGCCTCCCTTTTATTTAGTTTTCCATTTATGAATTTGTAAAACATTTTGGGTCACTATCACAGTTTTCCACCACCCTCTGTTCATATTCCTTCTGTGCTGTTCTCCTTACTTCAACATATCTATTCCTTGCTGTTTTGTAGCCTTCCCTTGATAATACATCACTGTTTTTCTTAAGTTTCTTCCATGCCTTTTCTTTGTTCTTTTTTGCTTCTTCACAATTTCTATTAAACCACTGTTTATTATTTAAAGTCCCCTTTCTGTAATATGGCACAAACTTTTTCACAGCAGAGTTATACAAATCCATAAATTTATCGTACTTCAATTGCATATCTCTTTCCTGGTATACCACGAACGAGTCAATTTCATTAAAGAACTCCCTTATATGGTTATAATTTGCCCTAGTATAATTTAATTTTTCCTCCTTGCGTTCCACAATCTTATTCGTGCTTAATTCTGTATCCAGCTCAAAGCTTAGGACATCATGATCGCTTTTCCCCAAGGGACATTCATGTTCAATTTCCTCTTTTAGAGAGATTCCCCTGGTAAATACCAAATCCTTGCTGCAACATCTTGTCCCCTGCACCTTGTTGGTGATCTCACCCACTGTGTCATCAAGTTATTTGTTGCTACCTTTAACAATTCTTCTGCCCACTCACCACCATTCACCACTTCGTAATCTTCCCACACTATTTCTTTGCAATTAAAGTCTCCAACTATCACCACTCTATCCTTTCTGATGAGTTCTTGCTTCATTCCGTCTAGAGTATTTCTCATCACCATTTGGTACTGTTCATATTCCCAAGCACTGGTTCTGGGTGGTATGTATACTGCTATAATATTAATGTCCCTCTTGCCTTCTGTTATAAGCATACTTATCACTTCCTCATTTCTCTTACTATAGTTCACCTCCTTCACTATGAGATCTTCCTTAGTAAGAACCATTATACCACCACCTCCTTTATTTTTTCTATCATTTCTCCATACTTTGTAGTGTTTTACAACAAACCAGTCTAGCTTTATTTTGGGCCTTAGCTTTGTTTCCACTACACACATTATGTCTGGTTCGTTATTTCTTAGGTAATCCATACATTCTAGCCTCTTAGACAGAACTCCATCTATGTTTGTGCAAGTCACTTTTATTCCATTCCTAGTCTCATTCTTCCATGTAATGCCTATTCCGTCTGTTTTATCCACCACTTCTTTAGCCTCCCATTTCTCATCCTCCCAAAAAACTTGATCTTTTCCTCCTCTGTTCTTTTGTCATTCCTCTCTTTCACTTCAGATACTAGCTCCTTCATTTTCATTCTCTCATCTTGTGACATATTTCTTCTTATGTAAATTGTTTTGGTTTCCTCAGAGTCCTTAAGTTTCCAAGCCCTCCTCAACAAGGCCTCCGCTGCCACCTGAGACTTTAATTTCAATTTTAATGGTCTATTCTTGCCTTCCTCAAAAGCTCCCAATCTCACACTTTCTTCTACCTCAGCATATAGGTCTTCTTCTTCCACAGAGATCTTGTTCAGTAAAGACTTAATCTTGTCATTTTCCTTATCCCTCCTGTCCTGCCAGTTCCTGTTAGTTTCCTCCCGCAATCCTATTATGATCACACATTTTTTCTTTTCAGCAATATCTCTCACCACATACTCATTTTCCTTTAGTGCCTTTACCATTTCCCTCTGCGTAATCCCTTTATTTTCCTCTTCCTTTTAACAATCTCCCTAAACGACCTTTGTACGTACCTCCTGATGTTCATGATTCACTTCCTTCATCCTGGTGTCAATTAGATTAAGACATTCCTCTTTCTTCAAGTCCCCTTCGGATATTTTTATCTCCATTTCCATGAGTTTAGCCTTCATCTCTTCACATTGTTTCCTTAGTTGTTGGTTTTCTTTCTCCATCTCTACTTTTTCCTTCAATAGCTTTTTATTCGCTAGCGTTAACAAGTAGATCTCTTTCTTGAACGAATCATTCTCGGCTAGAACTCTATCCAGTTTTTCTTCTATTGACAAAATGCTTAGGAACTTACTTTCCAGCGCCTGGATTCTTGCATCCATATCAAGTTTCTGCAGTCCTTTTGGCGTAGTAATAAAACCTTCAAAGTCTCTAGTTTGCCTGGACGCCATTTTTGTTGTTGTCAGCTGATTACGTCCAGAACGATCACCGTCCACACTCCCCTCTCAGGGATCACTCTCCATATCACTCACTTTTAACACTAAGAGACAGTAGGACATTAACGGACACAAACTTAGAGTTACCCGGGCCCTGTAATACCATAGGTATTTTCTTTCCTCCCGTACGCAGCCGGAGACGAGCCGTCCTCTCTCAGCGACGGCGACGACGTGTGTGTGTGTGTGTGTGTGATTTCTATTTAAATTGCAGGAAGATATGTAAAGATGTGTCAGTTGCATATTCTAAATGGTCACTAACATCTAAATCAATATGTGTAGATGTATCCATGAAAATCTGCTGCCTCTGGTGGGTTACTCCTGTGATGGGCCTGACTGGTGTCTTGTGTATGACTACATGGCCAATGGCAGCCTGCAGGACCGCCTTGCCTGCCTGGTGAGCAGCCATGCATTGGTCACACACAGATATTCAGTAGAGATGGTTGATTGCTTGAATCATTGAGTTTTATATTTTAATGGCTTGATTAATTTGATGAAGCTTTAAGTATGCAAACACTTCCATCTTAGTAGATTTACATATGATTGCCATTTCCCGTCAGATTCTAACACCACTTCTACACACACACACACACACACACACACACACACACACACACACACACACACACACACACACACACACACACACACACAGTGACCATGTAATATTAGAAATGGATATAGAAGAGGGAAAGGAAGATAGAGACGATTCATACAAAGGAGACCGATAAAATTACAGAAAGGCTGATATTGAGAATCTCAAGAACTATTTTAAAAATGTAAACTGGGAGGAGATGGAAAACTCAGAGACGATGCAAGAGAAGTATAACTTATTTTTGGAAATATACAAAACAGGAGTCAGGGAATATGTCCCGAAATATAGACCTAAAAAAGAAGGAAAGGAAGATTGGTTTAATGCAAGATGTGCTAGGGCAAAGGAGAAAAAAGATGGAGCATGGAAAAGGTGGATGAGAAATAGAAATCCAGTAAATAAGGAAAATTTCAAGGCAGCGAGAAATTAATATGTTTAGGTGAGGAAGGAAGAGGAAAAGAACTTTGAAAAGGACATTGTTAAAAAATGTAAGGAGCAACCAAAATTGTTCTACAGATTCATAAATGGAAAAATTAGGCAAAAAGAAACAATAGAAAGGTTAAAAGGAGAGAATGGGATAGTGGAAGACCCAAAAAGTATGGCAGAAATATTAAATAATAAATTCCAGGAGGTCTTTACTAAGGGTAATAGAGAGACAGTCTATATGAAAGAGATTAAAGTAACCAAGCTTGAAATAAAAGACTTAATGAAGGAATTGGATGAAGAGAAGGCAATGGGACCCGATGAAGTCTCAGGCAGAATACTGAAAGAATGTAGGGAAGAACTAGCAAGTCCTATATACATCATAAAATGCTCAATAGAAAATGGAACAGTACCAGTAGAATGGAAAAGAGCTGAGGTGGTTCCCATATATAAGAGCGGAAGGAAGGAAGAACCTTTAAACTACAGACCGGTATCACTAACTAGTGTAATATGCAAGATGTGTGAAAGAATAATAAAGAAACAATGGATCGAGTTCCTTGAAGACAAATTAATATCAAATAGCCAATTTGGTTTTAGAAAAAGACAGTCTTGTGTAACTAATTTATTGAGTTTCTATTCTAGAATAGTTGATAGAGTACAAGAGAGAGAGGGATGGGTTGACTATTTATTTGTATTTAAAAAATCATTTGACAAAGTGCCATATGCAAGATTA
Source organism: Portunus trituberculatus (assembly GCF_017591435.1). Classification (NCBI taxonomy): domain Eukaryota; kingdom Metazoa; phylum Arthropoda; class Malacostraca; order Decapoda; family Portunidae; genus Portunus; species Portunus trituberculatus. The sequence continues at coordinate 4,908,461 of NC_059281.1, forward strand.
CCATGGAAGTTAGAGGAGAAGGGTGGCTTAAAAGGAAGCACATTGAGATGGATAGAAAATTATTTGAGGAGGAGAGAAATAAGGACGGTAGTTAAAGATATGAAGTCCAAGTGGAGAGCAGTAGAAAGTGGAGTGCCACAGGGGTCAGTATTGGCACCAATATTTTTCCTCATTTATATTAACGACATGTCAGAAGGAGTGAACAGCTACATAAATCTGTTATTAGGATCTGTTATTAGGAGAGGTAAACTGGGAAGATAGTTTTGGAAATAAAACTGCACAGGAGATGTGGGATATTTTTAAGGTTGTAGTAGAGGATATAGTGAAACAGTGTATCCCTTACAAAGATATAAGGCAGAGAAACGGGAAGCCATTATGGTGGACTCACGAGATAGGTAGACAGATCAGAGAGAAAAAGAGGGCATATAGAGAGTTGCAGAAAAGTGGGGAAGATGTAGATTTGATTAGGTACAGACAGGTCAGGGATGATTTGAGTAAGGTTATAAAAAAAGTAAAAGGCAGGCAGAGATGAAACAAGCTAGAGTTGAGAGTAAAGATCGCCAAAAATTATATAGTTATTACAAGGTCAGTGATAAAAGAAATAAGGATAGGATTGGACCACTCAGAAAAGATGGTGTAGTATTGGATCAAAATGAAGATATAGTAGAATTATTGAATAAACAATTTTCTTCAGTATTTACTAGGGAAAGAATAGGAAATCCTGTTACAAACAGTGCGATGAGTAGTTTAAGAGCTTTAGAAAATATTGATATAAAATCGGGAATTATTAGGAAATTTATTCTTGAACTAGACAATAGGAAAGCTAGTGGTCCTGATGAGCTACATGCCAGAGTACTTAGGGAGGGTGTAGACAGTATTTCTGAAGCACTTAAGTTAATCTTTGAAAGATCACTTAGGTTTGCTGAGATACCTCAGGACTGGAAGTTAGCTAATGTTACACCAATATTTAAAAAAGGTAGGAAGGATGATGCGAATAATTATAGACCGATCAGTTTAACTAGTATAGTATGTAAGATACTAGAGAAAATCATTAAGGGTAGTACGTATTTGGGAGCATTTAAGTGAGAATAGATTAATTAAAGATACCCAACATGGCTTTAGATCAGGGAGGTCCTGTCTTACAAATTTGCTCGATATCTTAGAATATATTACCAAGGAGTTAGATGATGGAAATAGCATGGATGTTATATATCTAGATTTTAGCAAGGCGTTTGATAAGGTACCGCATAGGAGGCTAGTGTACAAATTGAGACTACATGGGATAGGGGGTAGGTTAGTTGATTGGATTAGTGAATGGCTTTCTGATAGGAAACAGAGAGTAGTATTAGATGGGGCAATGTCTGAGTGGAAGGAAGTGGTTAGTGGGGTACCCCAAGGATCAGTGCTAGGACCTCTTCTTTTCTTGGTGTATATTAACAATTTAGATAAAGGAATTAGTAGCAAAGTATCAAAGTTTGCAGATGATACTAAGATAGCATGTGCAGTACAGGGTGAAAAGGACAATTACAGAATACAACGAGACCTGGACAGGCTGATAGCATGGGCAGACAGGTGGCAGATGGAGTTTAATTCTAAAAAGTGTCAGGTTATGCATTTAGGGGGTCAGTATTAGCACCAATAATGTTTGCAATATATGTGAACAATATATCAGAAAATATAGGCAGTTACATCAGTCTGTTTGCAGATGACACTAAATTAATGAGGAGAGTGAATAGCAAAAAAAGATTGTGAGGTGCTACAACAAGACTTGGGTAAAAAAGTAGAATGGACACTCACATGGAAAATGGAATTTTATACAAAAAGTGCAGAGTATTAGAATTTGGAAGGAGCAAAAGAAGGCTGAAGGGCATTTATTCAATGGGGAATGAAGAAATAAAAAAGAAGTCTGAAGCAAAGACCGAGGAGTTACCATTGTGGATAACATGTCTCCAGAAAAACACATGAATAGGATTACAGGAAATACCTATGAACTTTTGAGAAATATAAAGCTGGTATTCACTTACATAGATGGAGATATGATAAAAAAAGGTTAAAAACTCTAATACTCCCCAAAAGTAGAATATGCAGCTACAGTATGATCACCGAACAAAAAAAACACATCAGGAAACCAGAGAGATTACAGAGGGCAGCAACAAAATTTCCCCTGAGTTTAAGTGAAGTCATATGAAAAAAGGCAACAAATACTAGATCTTACAACTTTAGAACAGAGAAGGAAAAGAGATCTAATAGCAATGTACAGAGCGAAGAATGGATTGGAAAAATCAGATAGAGAAGACTTACTAATCTGGGACACCAGGGACACAAGAGGACATGGAAAGAAATTAAGAAAGGAAAAGTGCAGGAGATATCAAGAAGTTCAGCTTTCCACAAAGATGTGTAGAGGTGTGGAATGGTTAGATAAGAAAGTATTTGAAGCAAGGACAGTCAATAAGTTCAAAGAAATGTTGGATTTTTATAGATGTGAGGATGGGACAGTGATTGAGTGGTAAGAGGAGGTGGTGGTGTAATGGTATTAACTAAAAAAATTTGATCTGATAGTGAAGGAAGTGAACTTTAGCAGGGAGAGTGAGGAAGTGATTAGTATGATTATAACAGATGGAAAACAAGACATTAACATCATAACAGTATACATGCCACCCAAAACAAGTGCTTGGGATATTGAACAGCACATAAAATGTGATGAGAAGTGCCCTAAATAGATTGAAAGATGAAATTGTCAAAAGGATAAAGTGGTGTTAGTTGGGGACTTTAATTGTAAGGAAGTAGCGTGGGAAGATTTTGAAGTGGTAAATGGTGGTGAGTGGGGGAGAGAAGTTGTTGAACATGATAATAGATAACCAACAAAGTGCAGGAGGTAGGATGCCCCGGCAAGGTTAGATTTGGTATTCTCTAAAGGCATCTGTTTAAGGGATGAAGTTGAACATGAGTGTCCCCTGGGGAAAAGTGACCATGATGTCCTTAGATTCATGTTGGATATGGGAATGGATATGGTGAAGGGTGATACTTACATGGAGGAAAGATTAAACTATGCCAAGGCAAACTACAATCATCTAAGGCCGTGATTCCCAAAGTGTGTGCCGTCATTATCTCTGGTGTGCAGCGAAAATTATATAATTTTGCTAGTTATCGAGGATTTCTTACATTGATCGGCAAGGATAAAGCTTGTGCATATATATATATATATATATATATATATATATATATATATATATATATATATATATATATATATATATATATATATGTATGTATATATATATATATATATATATATATATATATATATATATATATATATATATATATATATATATATATATATAGAGAGAGAGAGAGAGAGAGAGAGAGAGAGAGAGAGAGAGAGAGAGAGAGAGAGAAAAAGAGAGAGAGAGAGATCACAGGGCAGGTGTGCCGCCAAAATATTAAATGTTTTTTTAGTGTGCTGTCATACTAAATAGTTTGAAAACCACCAATCTAAGGTAATTTTTTAGTGAAAGGAACTGGTCTGTGGTGTATCAGGAGGCAGATATCCAATCAAAATATGATAAATTTATGGATACATATAATACTGCTGTAGAAAGGTTTGTGCCATATTATTGAATGAAGACTTTAAGAAAAAAACAGTGATTTGATAGAAATTGTGAGGAGGCAAAGAACAAGGAAAAGGCATGGAATATATTCAAGAATAATAATGAAGTTTTGTCAAGGGAAACATATATAACTGCAAGAAGTAGATATGTTGAAGTAAGGAGAACAGCACAAAGGTAGTACAAACAGAGGGTGGTGGAGAGATGTGAAAATGATCTCAAAATGTTCTACAAGTTCATAAATGGAAAATTAAATAAAAAGGAGGCAATAGAAAAAGTAAAAGTTGGGGAGAAAATATATGAGGATGTTAGTGATATAGCTGAAATATTGAACAACAACTTTTGTAAGGTGTTTACGAACGAGGAACCATTCATTGATCCAAGTAAAAGAAATGCACATCATCATTGTCAGTAAAGGCAATATAGAGAAAATTATAAATAACATAGATGTTAATAAATCAATGGGGCCTGATGGTATATCTGGTAGAATACTGAAAGAGTGTAAAGATCAATAATTGTTCGACCCTATTTTTGACATTGTGGAAGCCTCCATAAGAACAGGAAGGGTGCCTTTGGAGTGGAAAAGAGCAGACATTGAGCCCATATATAAAAATAGATGTAAACAAAACCTTTAAACTACAGACCAGTGTCTTTGACTAGTATTTTGTGCAAGATGTGTGAGGAAGTGATTAAGGATAAATGGAGTGAGTATTTGGAAAGTGAAAACATCCTGAGTGAAAGACAGTTTGATTTTAGGAAAGAAGATCATGTGTTTCCAACTTATTGTGTTTTTACTCAAGAGTGACTGACATATTGCAAGATAGAGAGGGTTGGGTGGATTCTGTTTATCTGGACTTACGGAAGGCCTTTGATAAAGTATATATATAAACTGATATGGAAATTAAGGAAGACTGGAGGAGTGAGTGGCAAATTAGCTGAATGGATGGAGAATTACTTGGTAGGGAGAGAGATTTGAACGGTAGTGAAGGGAAAGAAGTCAAAGTGGAGAAAGTGACCAGTGGAGTTCCTCAAGGGTCAGTGCTTGGTCCTATCATGTTTTTTATTTATGTTAACGATTTGCCAGCAGGAATAGATAGTTATTTGAACATGTTTGTAGATGATACCAAGATAATGAGGGGAGTAAAAAACCTGAAAGATGGTAATAGGCTACAGGAGGATCTGGACAAGATATACGAGTGGAGTAAACAGTGGCAAATGGAGTTTAATATAAGAAAGTGTCATGTTATGAAAATGGGATAAAGTAAATACAGGCCATACAAGGTTTATAAACTGGGAGAAGAGATAATTGGAGAGGCCAGTGAAGAGAAAGACTTAGGTGTAATTGTACAAAATAATCTGTCACCGGAGAAACATATCAACAAGATATTTGGAAAAACATGTAATATGTTTCAGAATATAGGACTTGCATTTCACTATCTGGATGAAGGAATGATGAGGAAAATACTATGCACCATAATAAGACCTCAGTTAGAGTATTCAGTAGTCATCTGGTCACCTTATATGAAGAAACATGTAAAGAAGATGGAAAGGGTACAGAGGCTGGCAACAAGGATGGTACAAGGGTTCAAGGATATAACTTACGAGGAGAGTTTGGGGAGGTTGGAGTTGACCACATTGGAAGAGAGAAGAATAAGGGGTGACATGATAACAATGTACAAAATAGTGAACAAAATTGACTTACTGGACAGGGATTTGATATAAGCAGCCCTAAGTAGTCACCTTAGGGCTTAGAGGACATGCAAAAAAAAAACTAACAAAAGATAATTGTTTAAACAATGTGAAGAAATACAGTTTCCCCTTCCATAGTATTGACAAGTGGAACAAATTGAATAGTGATATTGTAGATGTGGCGTGTATCAACCAGATGAAAGAGAGATATGATAAGTGTGGACAAGGAGGCAGGACACAGAGAGCTTAGCTCGGGCCCTGTAAGACACAAATAGGTAAATACAAATAGCTAAATACAAGCATAGCTCTTTTCCTGTATGTTACAACTAGGTAAATACACACACACACACACACACACACACAAGAAATGAATATGTGTTGATTAGAAGAGAAGAAAGAAAGAAACAAGAAAAGGATATAATTGATAAATGTAAAGACCAACCAAGGCTTTTTTACAGACATGTGAACAACAACATCAAAAATAGAGAAAGTATTGAAAGTTTAGAAGTAAATGGAGTTTGCAGTGAGGATCCCAGGGAAATGGCAGAGGTTATGAATGGATGCTTTCGGAAGGTATTCACAAAGGAGACTGCTTTTGACAAGCCACTGGTAATGGAACAGAAAGGGATTATGAAGGAGTTTCAAGTAACTGTGGAGGAGATCAAGAATATGATGGGGAGTTTAGAAGTGAGAAAAGCTGTGGGACCTGATGGGGTATCAGGATGGATTTTAAGAGAATGCAGGAGCAACTGGCAGAAAAAGTTTGTGAAGTAATTGATGCCTCATTAAGGGAAGGTGTAGTGCCCCAAGACTGGAAAAGAGCTAACATTGTCCCAATTTATAAATCAGGTAACAAGAGAGACCCATTGAACTATAGACCAGTGTCACTTACAAGTGTGGTAGCTAAGATGTGTGAGAGGGTGGTGAAGAATAGATGGACAGACTTCTTGGAGAAAAATGACATACTTTGTGAGTGTCAATTTGGTTTTAGAAAAGGGCGTTCATGCACGACAAACCTGATATGTTACTATTCGAGGGTGATAGATGTAATACAGGAAAGAGATGGTTGGGCTGATGGAATATATCTGGATTTAAAAAAGGCCTTTGATAAGGTACCACACCGGAGACTGATCTGGAAACTTGAAATGGTAGGAGGAGTGCATGGCAGTTTACTAAAATGGATGGAAGACTTTTGGTAGGAAGAGAAATGAGAACAATAATTAAGGACAGACCATCAGAATGGGGCTTGGTGGAGAGTGGAGTTCCACAGGGATCAGTGTTGGCACCAGTAATGTTTGCGGTCTACATAAATGACATGGTGGATGGGGTGTCCAGTTATGTGAGCCTATTTGCAGACGATGCAAAATTGTTAAGAAAAGTGAGATGTGACAAAGATTGCGAACTACTCCAGGAAGACTTGGACAGAATATGGAAATGGAGCTGTACATGGCAAATGGAGTTCAACACGACAAAATGCAAGAAATTAGAGTTTGGCAAGAGTGAAAGAAGAATCAGGAGTATGTACAAGATAGGAAATGAAGACATAAAACCAGTCATGAAGAAAAAGACCTTGGGGTGACAATTACCAATGACCTATCGCCAGAGAGACATATAAACAAAATAATTGGAGAAGTATTGAACTTATTGAGGAACATAAGAGTGGCGTTCGTATATTTAGATGAAGAAATGATGAAGAAAATAATTACTGCAATGATAAGACCAAGGCTTGAATATGCAACAATACAGTGGGCTCGAACTTAAAGAAACACATAAGGAAACTAGAGAAAGTACAGAGGGCTGCAACAAAAATGGTGCCTGACTTAAGAGATTTGACTTATGAAGACAGACTGAACAGAATGCAACTTCCGACCCTGGAAAACAGAAGAGAAAGGGGAGACCTGATAGCAATATACAGAGTGATGATTGGCATGGAAAAAAATGGATAGGGAAGATCTGTGTATGTGGAATGAAAGAGTGTCGAGAGGGCATGGGAAAAAACTAAAAAAGGCCACTTATAGGAGAGATGTGAAAAAATATAGCTTCCCTCATAGAAGGGTGGAAGCATGGAATAGTTTAGACGTGGAAGTGGTCAACGCAAGGAATATTCATGATTTTAAGAAAAAGCTGGACATTAGTAGATATGGAGACGGGACAGTACGAGCATAGCTCCTTTCCCGTATGTTACAATTAGGTAAATACACACACACACACACACACACACACACACACACACACACACACACACACACACACACACACACACACACACACACACACACACACACAGCTCGTTCCATAGGGTAATGTCTGGCTGTCTCGTCAGAGACTACAGCAGATCAAACAGTGAATTACACACACACACACAGCTCGTTCCGTAGGGTAACGTCTGGCTGTCTCGTCAGAAACTGCAGCAGATCAAACAGTGAATTACACACACACACACACACACACACACACACACACACACACACACACACACACACACACACACACACACACACACACACATGTACTGACTGCTGTCATATGGAATGGACTTAAAGGAAAGATAAGAGGGTTAATGCCCAAAATGATTGAGTTATAGAAGGAACTTACACTTTTGTTTTTTTAGATTAAATGAATCTAGTCTTTAAGCCAAACCTTAATGTTGTGACTGTGACAAGGACAGAAAAGTGTTGTACTTGTGACTGGCAGTTATGACCTTCTTCATTAGGGTGGGAGTCCTCCTCTTGGGTGGCAGCTAAGGGTGTCCATTGGGGAGGGAACAGCACAAGGCATTGTGTACCTACACACCCACCAGGAGCGTCCATTGGTTCACCGCGACATCAAGAGTGCCAACATCTTGCTTGACGAACACTTCACACCAAAGGTTAGAGGACAGGCTCAGCAAGATAGCCTAATCCATGTAAAGATTGGCTGCCTTCATGTTTTTTTTTTCTCCCATTGAGTATGATGTACAAGACATGGTTGAGCACTGTTTCCAGTTTTGTCATGCATTTGAAACTGGAGCTAATTGAGAATTTTGGCATTTTCCAAGAATACAGTCATTTTTTCTTGTGAACTGTGAACTAGAGAGTTCTTAGCTCTGTTGAGTAAAGAGATAGAGATGAATTCTGTTACAATTTTGAAGATTAGTTTTTTTTTTAATATTTACATAAAGCTCCATAATATTGTCTCATTAACCATTTTAATGGTGTTCATCTTTGTATCCTTTACCTTAAGTTATTATTGTGACTATAATGTCTATAAGTATATCAGTGGTTCTCAAATCTTTTCAGCTTATTAACCTATTTGGCATGCCACATTAAACATATCTCTTTCATAATATGTTGTCAATATACATGTCCAATACTGGACATATTATGTCAGAGTTGCTAAGTTACTGTGTCCTGAAGCATACCTGTCAAAATACTCTTGGCTTGCTGCCCACTTATAGACATATTTACATATTTCTTCTTCTATAATTATTTACAATAGTTTTTTATGTTTATTGTTATTTAGTTTATCAAATAATAGTTACAGTTTCACTTTACAACATAAGTTAACATTACTCCTTAATGTAAGGTACCAGTGTTGTTTTTTATTTTCAGTTTTTTTTATTTATTTTTTTTTTTATTTAATTTTTGTTGTACCTAACATCACCTCATAAAAATTGCTAGATTACCCCCGAGGTCTGATTAATCCCTTGTTTGGGTACCAGTGAGGTTATGTACAATGGATGACTGATCTGACTTTATGATGATCTTGCTCAGGTTGGTGATTTTGGCTTGGTGCGGTTGGGGAGTGGAGGCACCCACACTGCCACTCTCATCAAGACCACCACAGTGTTTGGCACCTCAGCCTACATGGCTCCTGAGGCCTTCAGGGGAGACATCTCTGTTAAGATGGACACCTTCAGCTTTGGAATTGTAAGACAAACAAATGGAAGTCTTTTGTATGTTTTCCATGTTATCTGTAGATTTTGTTCAATTAATGTTCATGGTAATTTTTTATTGTTGTAGTACAGTGCTTACTCCAATTTTGCGAGTTCAAATTTTGCGATGCGCCAATTTTGCGACCAAGGACCAAAAATTGCCATTTTAAAAATTTCCCCATCATGCTCTTTTCTCCCGGTCTTGCGAGTGGTGGCGGCGGGAGAGAGAGCGTTCCCGCTAATTATATATTACTGTATTATATAGACAATATATTTTATTAATTTATTCATATTTATCATATTTATAGTATATTTATCATAGTTTGGTGGTTTTTGGCTAGTTTTCTTAAAAATCTGGCGTAATTCAACGAAGCTCATCTGGCAACACTGCCCCGCTCCCTCCCGCGTTCCATTTGTTTATGTACACCTCCGTCCTCCACGGAGTTCTCTCTGCAAATTTGGAGGAATCCTTGTTCTCGACTTTGTGCGACATGGCGCCACCAACCAAGAAAAACATTAGGCTAACTTTGGAGCAGATGAAGATAATTAAGATGAAAAGAGGTGGAAAAATGGACTGTGATATTTCCAGAGAGTTTGGTGTGGGAGAATCAACTGTGAGAATGGTGTTTAAAAACTGAGAAAATTGAAAAAGCTGTAAAAACCTATGGTGGACAGATTTTTGATTCTCGTAGCCATTGTACAAACACTGTGATCATTCATATGGAAAGATACCTGGCTCAATATATATGTGATATAATTATGGGCAAAATATTAGGAAAATATTAAAAAATTAGGCAACCATGGACGAGGGGTCCACCATATTCAATTTTTTCCATAGGAATAATACTTCCAATTTTGCGATTTCCAAATTTGCGACTCACAATGCCGCCCCATTTCTCGCAAAATTGGAGTAAGCACTGTACCTTCTCGGGGAGTTGAAATAAACCTCAGCTTCAACACAAATTCATGCATGTAACTAAAGGTGAAACTTGCACTTTCATAAATTTTATTTTGTAACATTGCCTTCTCATCAAAAGAATGTATGGTAACATTGCCTTCTCATCAAAAGAATGTATGTTTTTTTTAAGTATAATGTGCGTGTGTATATATATATATATATATATATATATATATATATATATATATATATATATATATATATATATATATATATATATATATATATATATATATATATATATATATATATATATATATATATATATATATATATATACACATACATACACACACACACACAGTGGAGACTCAATACTCAAGCACAAAAATTCAATTTAATACTAGAAAAAAATACCTGATAGTCAAACACGTGGTTGTAAACAAAAGTTTCCTGGTGTCCCCTACCCCCTCCCCCAATTGAGACTTGTGCTGCTACGGTCATGAAAATAACATTCTCCTACATTCTATCTGTAGTTTTTTTTATTTATAAACTTGCATTAACACCAAAGGCTTATTAGTGGTGAAAATATCTGCTAGTCAAACAACCACACATTTGGTAGTATACAAAGCTCTGTCATCTCCCTTCTTGCAGCCACCACTGTACTGTTCTGATACCGTTTTAGTGGTAATACCAGTAATACCGGTATACCGATGCCAGTGCACATCCCTAGTCTTGCTGTAGTATTGAGAGAAAAAAAAAATATTCCGTATTCTCTGGTAGTTTTTCATTTAGAAACTTATGAGGGGACCAAAGAGGCTTATTAGTGGTGAAAACAAGGAATCTGGTGCGAGTGCAAATGGTAGTGAGCCACATCCCTCCATTACTGGATTCACAGGAATCACACCAGGAGAAAAGTTATAAAGACGTTTTCATCCTCCAGCGACCTCCCTCCTCCTCCCTATCCTTATCCCCTCCTCTTCGAAGTTATCCATCACCAGCCTTCTCTTACGGTATGTACAAATCAAAATTGTAAAAAAACATACATCAAAATTTTTATAAACCTGAGGTTTTTCTAAGATTAGAACAAATTATCTGATTTATAGGTATCAATAGTCAAATTTTTTAGTACTCAAACAGCCATTTGGGACAAATTAAGTTCGAGTATTGAGTCTCCACTGTGTGTGTGTGTGTGTGTGTGTGTGTATATATATATATATATATATATATATATATATATATATATATATATATATATATATATATATATATATATTAATGTGTGTGTGTGTGTGTGTGTGTGTGTGTGTGTGTGTGTGTGTGTTAAACTGTTAAACCTATTCAGTATTAAAATTCCTGAGAATGTTGTGGTGTCACTTCATACAATTATGCATAACAACAACACCATCAAGTTTTCATTAAAGTCAAGTAGTGATATAAGATTTGTTTGTCTAAAGAATGTAACAATAAATGAGCATGAGTGTTTACCGCAGGTGCTGCTGGAGCTGCTGACTGGCCTGCCATCCTACCAAGAAGAGCGAGAAGGCTGTGACCTGGTAATGCTCTCTCTCTCTCTCTCTCTCTCTCTCTCTCTCTCTCTCTCTCTCTCTCTCTCTCTCTCTCTCTCTCGGCCAGTGCCCATTCCTCTATTAGCTTTGTGAGATAGCTTTCATTAAAAATAAGACACCACCAGAAATTAACATTTACTTGAAGGTTTAGAGATTAGGAAATAATATTTCTATAAGTTAAGACATTACTTTTATCATTGCATAAAGTTCAGCCTTGTGATTGTCAACAATTGTAGCTCCTGTCATGAGATTGGCTGCTTTTTTATCTTAAATAAATTAACAAATCAGTTCTAATGCAGAGGGAGAAAACTGCATTAGGGTGACTGTTTGCCATTTGAGCAGTGAAGACAAATGTGCCACATTGTAACTAAATTTTCTTGCAGCTGTCCTTTGTTCAAGAGAGTGAGGCTGAACCTTCTGAACTCCTGGACGAGAAGGCTGGCCAGTGGAACCATGGTGTGGCTGTCCATCTGTTTGGTCTTGCTGACCTGTGTACTGAGTCCAAAAAGAGGAGACCAACAATGGTGCAGACCCTTCACAACTACAGAAAAATAATAAACCCTCATTGCTGATTTTTACGTAGTAAAATATGAGATTTTGTCCCTGAATGCAAAATATATGAATATGCATTTGATAATTATAAATAGCATGTAGAGGTCTTCCTCATGCTCATAAGAAACATTACTTTTGCTGGTGACTACACCAAGATGACCAGAACTGAAAACTAAAGTACCTTTGCTGTTATTCATGAACTGTTATCATCATGACTATTTCACTGAAATCAGTTAAAAAAAAAATTTGTTAGCTATTGCAGATGTTAATGTTACTTCCATATACAAATATACAATATGTCTATATAAAGTTTATAAACATTTTGTAAGTTTATATACTGGTTTTGAAATCAGAGCCCTTAATAAAGACTAAGTTAAATGGTGAAGACTTGTTTCTTGGAGACCATTGCCAGTGCCGCTGAGCAGTCACAGGTCGTGAATGAGCTTTTTAAGAATGGTACTTGGGCATCGCTGGGCACTGCATGACAGGCATCTGGTGGGGTGCAGGATAATAAAACAAGGATATATTTGTACATGTAATATTCTATATGTTCACGAATGTTATCACTCTATAATCGACATGAATATAGATTTGACTTTTATTGCAGGTTAAACTGAATAAATACTGACATGTGTGGGCGTGTTCTGGGCGGTAGGCGGCGCGGGCGGGACAGCAGGTCGGTGCCGGGTGGCCCGGGCGGTCCACCTGGCCGCGGGTCTCCCGGCAGCGACGGCTGGGTGAGCCGCACGCACCGTCCGCTGCACCACAAGCCACAGCGACACAACAACACGCGATTGTCGACGGCCCCGCGCGCCACCCAATTGTTCGAAGAACAACTGAGCCCCGGGTGGCGCGTGGGGTGGCCCGGCCCGCACCCCCGCCAGTGCTGTGCTGCTAAAGCGGGCGGCGCGGGCCCAGGGCCAGGGGGGCCACCACGAGTGCGGCCCGGGCCAGGAGGCACGGCCCGCAGATGCGTGTGGGCGGGACGGCCGCCTGGCGGATATGCGGTGGACCCTGGCTGGATATGACGACTCTCGGCAGTGCCAGCAACAGTAGCGGTAGGAGCAGCAGTCCGGACCCCGCAGCGCGGAGGCTGGTCAGCTGGCTAGCCGACTGAGTGGCAGCTGCCACCTTCACATCACACACTCACACTACACTCGCCCAGCGTGAGGGAGGCAGGAGCTGGCCGCCACGCAGGCCAGTCCTGGTGGTGGTGGCAGTGAGCTCATGACAAAGCCTTGGACCCATCGCTACCACCCTCACGCCTCACGCTCACTCTTCACTCACACTCCCCAACCACCTGACCGTCTGTTTGTCTGTCTGTGTGTCTCACAGCACACACACCACAAACTATACGAGACGACACACAACGTGGAAGAACTACAGCAACACCGCGCCCATACACCGCCAAGCGCGGAGGTGGTAACACTGTAGAGGGACCACTGAGGAGAAGGTGGCAACACTGTAGAGGGACCACTGTTCAAGTGGTAACATTGTATGAGGAGTACTGGATATGGCAACATGTAGAGGGAGCACTGGGGAAGTGGCACCATAGGAGGTAAACCACCAGGAAAATGTGGCAACACCGGTAAGGTTATTTAGGGAGGGAATTGAAAATGCTGTACTGGTTCACTGCTGAAGATCTGGTAACACTGTAAGGGAGCACTGGAGTGGCAACAATTTACAAGGACCATGGAAGAAGTGTCTGAACACTGTTGGGAACCACAAGGGATGGGAGCGCTATAGGGACCACGAGGAGTGGCACGCTATTGATGACCACTGGTACCGTCTTGACGGGACCACCAACATGTGGCACGCTAAGGGAGCCACTGAGGCATGACAGCACTGTAAAGGGTCCACTAAGGAAGTAATATAATACGGCAGAGGCCACGGAGGGTGATGCTCCGGACATGACTGAAATGGCTCAACTGTGTACGAGCCATTGGGGTGTGGCACCAGTGTGCAGGGACCACTGGGGAGGTGGCATAACCGCTTATAGGGACCACTAAGGTGTGGCAACACTGTAGAAGGGACCACTAAGATGATGGCAACACTAGAAACCACTCGGAAAAAAATATATGGCAACACCATCAAGGTGTCAAAGAGCACAGTGATCACTTATGGAAGAAAAAAGAAAAAACATCGACTGTGTCTACGTCACAGGGAGGGGCAGCGGGGGCAACACCTAGGGGTGGGAGGCACGAGGGTTGCAACACCTAATAACAGCCACTGGAGTAGCCCATGTATAATATTGGGCCTCAAGGACTCAGGACAAGGGGGGAAACATACATCAGATACCACTGAAAAAGGAATCATAGGCAAGGAGGGGCAGGGTTTACACGAAATGAGCGAGTAGGTTTTCTTTTATGGGGACGCGCTGAGGGAGGGAAGAATACACAATACACCATCACTTCCATTAAGAGGAGGAAGTGCTTTGTGTCAAGATCCATAAACTGAGTCGACACATTCATGGCTTCTTGGATTCTCTGTGGGTTTTAAGATTTCATCCACAAGACAGATCCATTAAAAGCCAGTCTTAGAAGTCCCAGGTAGTTTTAGGCCCTTCAGGATTCAAGAAATTATCCAGTTATGAGTAATTGTTCTGTTTTGGAGCCATCAGTGGAAAAGTGACTCGTAAGCCACCACTGGGTAAATTCTTGGAATGAAGAAGAGCCTGGAATCCTTCAAAGTATCATTTTTTTTTTCTCTCTGAATGCAATTGCTACGGTTTTATAGTCTGAATTCTGTGAAGCCACTGGTCACTTCGTAAGCAGTAATAAAGTGGTAATACACTATCGAACAAGTCACTTCACAACGCTACACACGATCATGACCTGCAATAACCTGACAGCGTGCACGTCACCAGCCTTTCTCAAAAGCAACTCGTATCAAGAACCACCACGAGTTTATGCTAAGTGTCGGCGAAGTAAAGAAACAATCTAAAAAATGTCAATCAAATAAATAATAAGTAATGTATGGAAGATATGATGTTAGTGTAATGGAAGTATGGTGTAACTCTTTGGACGAACAGCAAGTCTTAGGTAAAGTGAATAGCTTCATGAATCACGCATCAAACTGAGAAGGCAAGAAGTGACTGCCGATACATATTGCAACTAAGACGTTCATTTACCAAACTCATCAAACAAGCCGCAGCTGATATCGGTGTCTCTTGACGTCTTCACTAAACTCAAGAAAACAAAGGCAAGCTTCACTCGTCATTAAAGTCCGTTTATCTCATTAGGAGATTTTATGGCACTAGACGCATAATGAATACCGAGAAACAATGATAACATTCTGATGCTTGTTTCGTTGTAGTAGTAGTCCCACACAAATGGTTCTTGAGTCGCCTGCACGCTGCTGTACTGGGAAGCTTGCAGGTCTTGGGGAACACACACAGTAATGACGGTGTGATTCGGGGGCACGACACACATAAGTAAAACTGAAGACACGCTCTACAAAACCCAAGTGTTCTACAAAATGCGAACTTCACAACCGTCCGACCCTCTGGGCTGTCCGCATGCACGGGGAGATCTTCACGTGCTGTCCAGTTCAACTTGCATTGTTTAAAGTTCAATCGCATTAATTTTTTCCACACTATATGAAGTATCCACTTGAGCTGGAATGCTTATGGGCCTCGATTTCTCGAATTCCTTAACTTTGGATCATCCATACGCTTACCAC